>NC_091460.1:74813842-74988842 GCF_027789765.1 Dendropsophus ebraccatus
CTAGTCTGTAAGCTCCTATGTCCCCCAGTCCTCCTCCTAGTCTGTAAGCTCCTGTGTCCCCCCAGTCCTCCTAGTCTGTAAGCTCCTGTGTCCCCCCAGTCCTCCTAGTCTGTAAGCCCCTGTGTCCCCAGTCCTCCTAGTCTGTAAGCTCCTGTGTCCCCAGTCCTCCTAGTCTGTAAGCTCCTATGTCCCCCCAGTCCTCCTAGTCTGTAATCTCCTGTGTCCCCCCAGTCCTCCTCCTAGTCTGTAAGATTCTGTGTCCCCCCAGTCCTCCTCCTAGTCTGTAATCTCCTGTGTCCCCCAGTCCTCCTAGTCTGTAAGCTCCTGTGTCCCCCCAGTCCTCCTCCTAGTCTGTAAACTCCTATGTTCCCAGTCCTCCTCCTAGTCTGTAAACTCCTATGTTCCCAGTCCTCCTCCTAGTCTGTAAGCTCCTGTGCCCCCCCCCCAGTCCTCCTAGTCTGTAAGCTCCTGTGTCCCCCCAGTCCTCCTAGTCTGTAATCTCCTGTGTCCCCCCAGTCCTCCTCCTAGTCTGTAAGCTCCTGTGTCCCCCAGTCCTCCTCCTAGTCTGTAAGCTCCTGTGTCCCCCCAGTCCTCCTCCTAGTCTGTAAGCTCCTGTGTCCCCCCAGTCCTCCTCCTAGTCTGTAAGCTCCTGTGTCCCCCCCAGTCCTCCTAGTGTGTAAGCTCCTGTGTCCCCCCAGTCCTCCTAGTCTGTAAACTCCTGTGTCCCCCCCAGTCCTCCTCCTAGTCTGTAATCTCCTGTGTCCCCCCAGTCCTCCTCCTAGTCTGTAAGCTCCTGTGCCCCCCCAGTCCTCCTCCTAGTCTGTAAGCTCCTGTGTCCCCCCAGTCCTCCTCCTAGTCTGTAAGCTCCTGTGTCCCCCCCAGTCCTCCTCCTAGTCTGTAAGATCCTGTGTCCCCCCAAGTCCTCCTCCTAGTCTGTAAGCTCCTGTGTCCCCCCAGTCCTCCTAGTCTGTAAGCTCCTGTGTCCCCCAGTCCTCCTAGTCTGTAAGCTCCTGTGTCCCCCCAGTCCTCCTAGTCTGTAAGCTCCTATGTCCCCCCAGTCCTCCTCCTAGTCTGTAAGCTCCTGTGTCCCCCAGTCCTCCTCCTAGTCTGTAAGCTCCTGTGTCCCCCCAGTCCTCCTCCTAGTCTGTAAACTCCTATGTCCCCCAGTCCTCCACCTAGTCTGTAAGCTCCTGTGTCCCTCCAGTCCTCCTAGTCTGTAAGCCGCTGTGTCCCCAGTCCTCCTAGTCTGTAAGCTCCTATGTCCCCCCAGTCCTCCTAGTCTGTAAGCTCCTGTGTCCCCCCCAGTCCTCCTCCTAGTCTGTAAGCTCCTGTGTCCCCCCAGTCCTCCTAGTCTGTAAGCTCCTGTGTCCCCCCAGTCCTCCTCCTAGTCTGTAAGATCCTGTGTCCCCCCCAGTCCTCCTCCTAGTCTGTAAGCTCCTGTGTCCCCCCCAGTCCTCCTCCTAGTCTGTAAGCTCCTGTGTCCCCCCAGTCCTCCTCCTAGTCTGTAAACTCCTGTGTCCCCCCCCAGTCCTCCTAGTCTGTAAGCTCCTGTGTCCCCCCCAGTCCTCCTCCTAGTCTGTAAGCTCCTGTGTCCCCCCAGTCCTCCTAGTCTGTAAGCTCCTGTGTCCCCCCAGTCCTCCTAGTCTGTAAGCCCCTGTGTCCCCAGTCCTCCTAGTCTGTAAGCTCCTATGTCCCCCCAGTCCTCCTAGTCTGTAAACTCCTGTGTCCCCCCCAGTCCTCCTCCTAGTCTGTAAGCTCCTGTGTCCCCCCAGTCCTCCTCCTAGTCTGTAAGCTCCTGTCCCCCCCAGTCCTCCTAGTGTGTAAGCTCCTGTGTCCCCAGTCCTCCTCCTAGTCTGTAAACTCCTGTGTCCCCCCCAGTCCTCCTCCTAGTCTGTAAGCTCCTGTTTCCCCCAGTCCTCCTAGTCTGTAAACTCCTGTGTCCCCCCCAGTCCTCCTAGTCTGTAATCTCCTGTGTCCCCCCAGTCCTCCTAGTCTGTAATCTCCTGTGTCCCCCCAGTCCTCCTCCTAGTCTGTAAGCTCCTGTGTCCCCCAGTCCTCCTCCTAGTCTGTAAGCTCCTGTGTCCCCCCCAGTCCTCCTCCTAGTCTGTAAGCTCCTGTGTCCCCCCCAGTCCTCCTAGTCTGTAATCTCCTGTGTCCCCCCAGTCCTCCTAGTCTGTAATCTCCTGTGTCCCCCCAGTCCTCCTAGTCTGTAATCTCCTGTGTCCCCCCAGTCCTCCTAGTCTGTAAGCTCCTGTGTCCCCCCAGTCCTCCTCCTAGTCTGTAATCTCCTGTGTCCCCTCCCCCAGTCCTCCTCCTAGTCTGTAAGATCCTGTGTCCCCCCAGTCCTCCTAGTCTGTAAGCTCCTGTGTCCCCCCAGTCCTCCTAGTCTGTAAGCTCCTGTGTCCCCCAGTCCTCCTAGTCTGTAAACTCCTGTGTCCCCCAGTCCTCCTAGTCTGTAAGCTCCTGTGTCCCCCCCAGTCCTCCTAGTCTGTAATCTCCTGTGTCCCCCCAGTCCTCCTAGTCTGTAAGATCCTGTGTCCCCCCAGTCCTCCTAGTCTGTAAACTCCTGTGTCCCCCAGTCCTCCTAGTCTGTAAACTCCTGTGCCCCCCAGTCCTCCTCCTAGTCTGTAAGCTCCTGTGTCCCCCCAGTCCTCCTCCTAGTCTGTAAGCTCCTGTGTCCCCCAGTCCTCCTAGTCTGTAAGCTCCCATGTCCCCCCCAGTTCTCCTCCTAGTCTGTAAGCTCCTGTGTCCCCCCAGTCCTCCTCCTAGTCTGTAAGCTCCTATGTCCCCCAGTCCTCCTCCTAGTCTGTAAACTCCTGTGTCCCCCCAGTCCTCCTAGTCTGTAAGCTCCTGTGTCCCCCAGTCCTCCTCCTAGTCTGTAAGCTCCTGTGTCCCCCAGTCCTCCTAGTCTGTAAGCTCCTGTGTCCCCCCCAGTCCTCCTCCTAGTCTGTAAGCTCCTGTGTCCCCCCAGTCCTCCTCCTAGTCTGTAAGCTCCTGTGTCCCCCCCAGTCCTCCTCCTAGTCTGTAAGCTCCTGTGTCCCCCCAGTCCTCCTAGTCTGTAAACTCCTGTGTCCCCCCAGTCCTCCTCCTAGTCTGTAAGCTCCTGTGTCCCCCCAGTCCTCCTAGTCTGTAAGATTCTGTGTCCCCACAGTCCTCCTCCTAGTCTGTAATCTCCTGTGTCCCCCAGTCCTCCTAGTCTGTATGCTCCTGTGTCCCCCCAGTCCTCCTAGTGTGTAAGCTCCTATGTCCCCCCAGTCCTCCTCCTAGTCTGTAATCTCCTGTGTCCCCCAGTCCTCCTAGTCTGTAAGATCCTGTGTCCCCGCAGTCCTCCTAGTGTGTAAGCTCCTATGTCCCCAGTCCTCCTCCTACAGACTAGGAGGAGGACTGGGGGGACACAAGAGCTTACACACCCATACTCCCTACAGTGGGAACCTGTTATAGCCAGAAACTGTTCCAGTGGTGATATAAGGTCTGTACGTGCCCCCACTAGCTTCACTCTCCATTATTCATAAAGATTTAGGGGTATTGTACCTGACATAGCAATGCTCCCCGACCATACTCCCTTTTTATAACTTGTCATAAAACCTGATGCACTGAGTATAATGCACCAGTGATAATACCTGATAAATATAATTCAGTTAAGCTTTATAAGGAGAGGGGGCCCACTCTTGAGGTCTGTGCACTGGGCCCACCAGTGTATTAAAACGGCCCTGGTCCCGGTTACAATGTTTTCTCTCCCATTAGTCCAGAGTCCTTAGCCTTGATATATTCACTGCCCCCTTCTCAGAGCCGCATCTATTCGCTACCAAGGAGATGTTCGTAACAAAGTCCTTCAGCTGAGAGAACCAGGTCCGATTTCATACTTACTCCGCTCCACTTCCAGGACGGCGTCTCTTGCTGCTATGAAAATGCTTGTATTCAGTCTTTCATCTGGAACCAGGGCCGGATTAAGGTTGGTAGAGGCCCTGGGCGAAAATTTTGTTTGGGGCCTCTCATTCCCCCCCCAGAAAAAAAAAAAAAACTATACAGTAATCCATACAAATGGCTGCCTTATTGTAGGGGGTTTATAATGTTCATGAACATTATACACGGCTGTGACACCGAGCTCTTCACGAATTGTAGTGAAAGTGTTTGTAGATGTTTCATTTCTTTCACATTCAGTGTTGAAAACTGTCAGTTTTCATTTAATTTCATGTGGGGTCCCCCCTCTCTGTGTATAATCAGTGTGATGCGGGGTCCCTCTCTGTGTATTATCAGTGTGATGCGAGGTCCCCCCTCTCTGTGTATTATCAGTGTAATGCGGGGTCCCCCCTCTCTGTAGTATCAGTGTGATGTGGGGTCCCCCTCTCTGTGTATTATCAGTGTGATGTGGGGTCCCCCCTCTCTGTGTATTATCAGTGTGATGCGGGGTCCCCCCTCTCTGTGTAGTATCAGTGTGATGCGGGGTCCCCCCTCTGTGTAGTATCAGTATGATGCGGGGTCCCCCCTCTCTGTGTATTATCAGTGTGATGCAGGGTCCCTCTCTTTGTATTATCAGTGTGATGCAGGGTCCCCCCTCTCTGTGTATTATCAGTGTGATGCGGGGTCCCCCCTCTCTGTGTATTATCAGTGTGATGCAGGGTCCCCCCTCTCTGTGTATTATCAGTGTGATGCGGGGTCCCCCCTCTCTGTGTATTATCAGTGTGATGTGGGGTCCCCCTCTCTGTGTATTATCAGTGTGATGCGGGGTCCCCCCTCTCTGTGTAGTATCAGTGTGATGTGGGGTCCCCCCTCTCTGTGTAGTATCAGTGTGATATGGGGTCCCCCCTCTCTGTGTAGTATCAGTGTGATGTGGGGTCCCCCCTCTCTGTGTATTATCAGTGTGATGCGGGGTCCCTCTCTGTGTATTATCAGTGTGATGCGGGGTCCCCCCTCTCTGTGTAGTATCAGTGTGATGTGGGGCCCCTCTCTGTATATTATTAGGGTGAGATTAGTGGTCCAAAGTCAATTTTAATTTTAAATCATATTTTTGTGTTTTCACTTTGATGCCCATTTTTATGCCAACCATGGGCTCCTTTGGCCATTTTTTATCACCAATCCCCTCAGGGCTCCTCACTTACAAGCAGGTTATGAATATTATACATTTTCTGTAAGAATAATATCTAAAACAGGAAAAATAAAAATCCTCTGAATAAGAAACTGCTGAATAAGAAACTTCAGTCTGGTTAATCTAGATACTATATAACAGCTGGCAGCCATTATGTAGTAATGGGGACAGAGGCTATTTGCCCAGCAGTACAGCAATACTGTGCACTGTGCCACTGAAGGGGTAGTGGGTCTCACCACAAAATGTGGGCAATGTTGTGGAAACTGTGTGTGTGTATGTGTGTGTGTGTGTGTGGGGGGGGGGGGTGGCATTAAGGGGGCAATGTGGAGAGTAGAGAGTGTGTAAGTATAGATAGCAGAGCTGTATGTGTGTGAGCATTCATAAAAAATATGTGTGTGTAACAGGCAGGTGTGTGTGTGTGTGTGTGTGTGTGTGTGTAACAGGCAGTGCTGTGCTGTTTGTGTACATTGAAGGGTCGGTTACCTGCTCATATGGACATGAGCTCCTCTCCATACACATCCCCTCCGACAGCTTGCAGAGTCTGGCTCCTCCCTCATCACATGGGCCTGACATCACTGCAGGTCCTTTAGCTCACACTGAGCAGGGTATCCTGTCCTGCAGCTGCCCTGGTTTCTTGTCTCCCAGCCATATCACAGTCCTCACAGGGAGAAGCAGGAGTCACAGGACACACAGGCTGCTGCAGCCATGGTTAGCAGCAAACAGTGCTGATACACAACACTCTATATGAGGTTGTGTATCCTCTACTGTTTGCTTTTTTTCACAAACCCTACCTCCAGGTTTGGGCTGGTGGAGGCCCCCTAGTGGTGGAGGCCCCTGGGCACGTGCTCCTGGTGCCCTCCCTTTAATCCGGCCCTGTCTGGAACAGATACCTTTATAGAGTTCAGGGCATCGCGGTATATGTAGTCCGGCACCTCCCTGGCTCGTCACCACTGATCTCCTCGGATAACATCCCTGATTATTAGGAAAGTCTTTCAAGCTCAATGTTGCTATATTCTATATATATATATATATATATATATATATATATATATATATATATATATAAAATTAACAAACATTTTACTAAACAAATGCATGCAACAGAAATTACATACAGCAGTAAGACTGGTGACGTACAGATTGTACCAAAGGTTTAAAAAATCCCAAAGAATGTAACAGCTGTCACCATTAATTACAATGGAATAGTACAGTCACATGCACATGGTGATTCCTCAAAAGCATAGTAACAGTAACCATAACATTAACAATGTAGGAAAACAAATAATAATAGGTAGCTCTAGTAGTAGAAAAAAAACAGGTAGATAAATTATCTATCTAGTATCTTTTTCCAACTACTATTATAACATAGAATTTGCATTGAAGCAATACAACATTCCATGATGGTGTTTATACTGACATAGTAGGAGAGTTCCTAGGTGGGTGTTATATTAATGTTTCTCCAGTGCTTAGCTCCTTTTTTACATTTTAAATTATTTTCTACACCAGATTTTGCTGCAGATCCTTGATGCTTGTGAATCAGCAAACCAAGGGGTTAAAATCAAGCAAAATCTGCGGCAAATCCTTGGTCCTGGTATGAACTGATAAAATTTCAAACTTTGCACTTAATGTTTCTCCTTGAGGAAAGTGCCAAAAAGCATGCAGAGACATATAGGCTTCAATGATGAAAAAGAATAAGCATCTATTTTTCTTGTGTCATATATTGGAGGCAGCATCCCTGCAAGTCAAAGCTTTACTCCTTTTTGAACCTTAGTGTATGACAAGCGATTTAATAGTCGAGCCAGAATCTGTCCAAAAAGGAAAAGTTATCCATTTGTATACAGCTTGTGGCATGGCTACTTATTCTCCAGCTACTTATTGCTCCAGTCATGTGAGCAAGCTCTTTCCCTTCTGAGAGAAAGCCTCTACACGTGCCATTTGGCATTCTTCTCATAAAAAAGCATCACCCTCTTCAGTGCCACATAGCCTATCACTTGGCTAGCCAGCCAGCACCATGTTGTATATTGATGAGGAGTAACAACCCTAATACTGCTCTTTATATATGGGTAACATCTCCTTCTGCAGAGATTTACTTTGAGATCTACTTTGCTGCCTCTGTATTTTCTGTATCTGGATGATTGGATGAATAATCTGCAGCATTTCTGCCATGTGTGAATACAGCCTATGGCTATGTTCACGCAACGTCGAAAATAGAGAAAAGGCGGCCGATTTTGCTATTTAAAATAACGTCCGTTTTGGCCCCAATTTAACTGACTGCAATGGAAAGAAGGACGTCCAATGTGCACAATGTATTGAATAACGGACGTTTTTACCACGGACGTCAAAATAATGAACATGATCATTATTTTCGGATGTCTTTTGCAAACAGTGGACTTTTCTTATTAGTTGTTCACACACAGTTTTTCTTTTTTCAACGTTCTTTCTCCGTTTTTACTATTAAATTCAATGGACTTTTCAATTAAGCCGCACCCAAAGGCCAATTAGTAACCCCAAACTAGAATAATGTACCAGCAGCCGTCATGGCACTAAGGGGAGGCAAGGTTGCTAAATAACATCCCTTATTTTAGACTCAAAATGACGGATGTCATTTTAAACAGAGCTGAAAAAACGTTGTGTGAACATAGCCTATTACTGCCTTATGATTTACAACTGGAAAGTCAAAAGATGTTTTGAAGCTTTGTTCCCCTTTTGAAGTTGTTAGGCACATCTGATTCAAATGGTATGGATCGCTTAAAATGGTTCTGGATAGTATCTGATATGGAAATACTAGAAATCATTATCAATGTTAAATGAAGCAAACATCAGATGATAGCTCAGCATGGCTTATAAAGACTATCCAGATGAGTGCAGGGTATTACGGGAACTACTGAAGGTTTGGCTGGAAAGCGTGCCATGTTCTAAACCCTTCTATTCACCAGAGTGCTTAGCTATTGAAATTGCAGTGTTATGAAGAAATTCTAGCATAAATGGGAACATTAGAAAATTCAGGACTTAATTGAATGAAACATATGGTGATAATTGTCTCTTTTGAAATAAATACTTTTGCTGTAGAAACGTGTATTCGTTTAGCATAGAGCAAACAATACTAACAAGTTAATCATATTTTCATGGTCAGTAATTGTTAAACAGTTTGGATTTCAAAAATAATATTTGCAATGGCTTCATCTGAAAGAAGTGTTGTGTCAATATACTTCACATGAGTCAGGCTTTGGTGTGGATTATTTTTTGTGGTGTAGATAAAATTTCACTTTCAGCCTAATTTGCTAATTGTTCTCGCATTTACATTTACCCCCCTCCCAATGTAATAATGCAATGCTCTGCTGACACTCTCCCTCTGAAGTCCTCTGCTCTACCATGGAGAAAGTGTTTGCACTAACTCAGAATTAACCCTGAAGGTCAAAGCTCAAAGACATTGCTTCAGCCTCCCCAAGTTGTGAACTAGTGAACCTTGGGAACATAGAAATGACACCATCTTTTTTTTTTTTTTTTTTCTCTTGCCTATGACTTAAAGATACAGTAGAGCTGAGTTTGTCACCAAGCTGTTTCCCATGTGCATTCCTTAATTGATAAACAGTTTTTTTTTATTTAGATTTTACAATTTTTTTATATAACATATTACTGTTACTACAGGGCGAATTGACATCATTCGCCTGACAAGCTGTGTCATCAGATACATCATTATCCTTAAGCATAAGGTATAATCGCAAGATAACCTGAGAAACACCATCAGAAGCCCAACAGGGCCTAAATAGTAAAACAAACAAAATATAACTCCCCTCCCACCCCCCTCCCTCGTGCTCACGTCCCAATGTGCCACTAGCATCTTGTTTGTGATCATGTTATTTAGGTCTACCGGATTCCCATTTCCTTTACACTCTCAAGTTGCCCAGGGTGCCAGCTATGTCTTTTCGCAAATACCAAGTGGTGTTTTTAAAAACTGTCATAATTCGGACAATTTCGTCTCTTGGCAAAAAGGAACTGATAAAAGTAGACCACTTCTTAAAGAATCCTTTAGTTAGTTTGTCTTTATCTCTAGCAATCTCTAACTAATCCATGTGCATATAACGTTTAACCTGGTCTACAACCTCCTCTGGAGTGGGCATTTGTGGTACCAACCATCTTGCCAATAGGCAACGTTTGGCTATCAGAACAAAGATATGAGTAAGTAATGTTACTTTTCCACCCTCTGGCGGGACATGTAACAGAAGAAAAGACAGATCCAGCGGAATAGATATGCAGAGTTTGGTCTTTATAAGGTCTTTCAGTTTGACCCAAAAATGTCTAGTCAGTGGGCATGTTACTAGGCCATGTAGTAAATCTGTCTTTCTTTCATTGCAATTTGGGCAGGCCTCAATGCGGTCCGGGTGCTCAGGTGTTTTAGGAAAGGTGAAGCCATACGTGGCATGGTGTATTATCTTAAACTGGGTCTCCCTCCAATTCTCATTCACCACCGCCTTGCGGACAGAGGCCCACCCATCAAGGATAGCTTTAGTGAGGTCATCCTTCTGTAATGTAGATTCCCAGTAGTTGAAAATACCCTGAGCAAAGTTGTGTGAGGTTTCCCTTCTGAGAGTCCAGTATATATGTGACAATGAATGTATGGGGTTCTCTGACCGTACTAAGACTTCAACAGCATCTGACTGGCTAAGGCTTTTGACGTCCCACAGACGTGGGCGTAAGAAGGCCATAAGTTGGTTATAAAGGAGAAAATGGCCCTGCCTCAAATCATAAGACTCACGTAATTCACCAAAAGTTGCATATCTATGTTCCGTAGGATGTCACTATTCCTTTGTCCCTCCAGAAGGGATAGAATTTGTTTAACACCCCTCCCTGAAGTTCGGGATGTGACCATAATGGCATTCCCCTTCCCACTAAGAGAGGTAGCTTTAGACCTTTCAGGACCGCTCTTCAGGCCATTAAGCTGTCCCTTAAGAGGATACTTTGTTTAATCTGCCTTGGGAGTAGTGAAAATTTGGTATAGAGGAGTGCTTGTAGTGACCACGGGGCAGCCATAGCGGCTTCCAGTCTTACGTTAGAATATGTACCAGTCCCCCTCATCCAGTCGACAGTATGGCGCAAAAGACATGCTAGATTATATCTTAGGATATCAGGGAAATTAAGACCTCCCTGGTCCCTAAAGAGCATCAGCTTTTGTAGGGAGATGCGGGGGCGCTTCCCATTCCATATAAATTTAATAAAGGCGGAATTCAACTTAGTGATATCTGTGTGTTTTAGTAGGATCGGGATTGTCTGCATAGGATACAGCATCCTGGAGAACGACAAGCATTTTAAGGAGATGACATCGGGCCATGATGGGGAGTGGAAGATTTCTCCATTTATCTAAATCTTTGAGGATCGACTGGATAAGGGGGGGATAATTCAGAGAATATATCTGCCCAGGCTGTATACCTATGTTAACTCCCAAGTATCGGATGGAAGACCGGGTAACCTTGACTGGGGTGTCAGAGGCTGAGTATGGCCTCCCATGAATGTCTTTGGATAAGTCAAGCATGATGCTTTTTGTTATATTCACCCGGAATCCTGAGCTTCTACCAAAGTCAAGTAGACAGTTAAAAACTTCCGTAAGGTCTCTTCGCGGATGTTCCAAAAATAGCAGGATATCGTCTGCGAAGAGTACGAGTTTGACAGGAATGCCCCCCACCTTTATACCCTCTATCCTACCATGGTTCGCCAGGGTGCGTGAAAGGGGTTCTATAGCTAAATTAAATAGGAGAGGGGATAGAGGGCACCCCTGTCTAGTGCCCTTTTCCAGGTGAAATGGTTGGGAAAGGAATCCCGGTGTGCTAATTCTTGCTCAAGGGGATGTATAGAGAACTTTGAGGTAGGACATAAAAGCACCCCTAAAACCCATTTTGTCCATGACTGCCCACACCCACTCCCACCGCACATTATCAAAAGCTTTCTCAGCATCTATGGAGAGAACGACGGGGGAGGGGTGTGAGGCCGGATGGAGCTGAACCTCGTCCAGCACACTAATTACCTTTCTAAGGTTCGTTACCGCTGAACGCCCCTGGACAAACCCAACTTGGTCCGCGGAAATCAGATTGGGGAGCAATGAAGTCAGCCTATCAGCCATGATTTTGGATATAATCTTTAAATCAATGTTAATCAGTGATATTGGTCTATATCCGCCTGGGGTCGTTAGGTCTTTCCCAGGTTTAGGGAGGACTTTTATATAGGCTGTGTTCATGGCTTGGGAAATCTGATTACCCTGGAGGAAGGTGTTATAGAGAGAGCGCAGGGTCGGGCTAATGTCGTCAATCAGTAGCTTAAAAAAGTCCCCCGAATACCCATCGGGGCCTGGAGCTTTCTGTGGTTTAAGGGCCTTGATTGTTGCACACACTTCTTCTAGGGTAATTTCAGCATTTAGCATGTCCCTATGATCATCAGTCAAAGCTGGTAGCCCTGAGATCGACAACCAGTCTCTCTCCGGACTATCAACCTCTGGCTTGTCAGAGTAGAGGGTTTGGTAGAAGTCCTTCAGAATTGTATTGATCCTGGCCGGATGTTGGTGCATGTTTCCTGTCCTGTCTTTAAGTGCCTGTATATGGTGTTGTGGGGATTGTCCCTTGGCTAACCTCGCTAGTAACCTCCCAGGTTTATTCCCATAGCGGAAGAGGGTGGCTTCAAAATGGGAGCAGGTAGTGTTCTCTCTGCGTTCCAACCAGTCTTCATACTCCGCCCTCACCTGCTGCCATGTAGCCTTCAGCGCTGGGGTGGGAGAGGCTACGAATGCAGTGTACGCTGACCTAAGGTGCGAGCTGAGTCTGGCTATTTGGTAGGTGCTCTTTTTTTTAATGCTAAGTACATATGCCATTATTCGCCCTCTAAGGACAGCCTTAGCAGCATCCCAAAAAAGCTGGGGGGAGTCTATGTGTTCCTGATTGTCTCTTTTATACTCCAACCACCACCCTTTCAAGATGTCTCTAAAGTTTTTGTCCCTGGCTAAACCCATGGGGAACCGCCATAAGTAGTCAGTGCCTTTGGGGACCATATCATGTAGGTGCAATATAACTGGTGCTTGTTCAGAAATGATGAGTTCATCAATCCTTACAGTGTCTATCCGGGGAAGGGTGAGTGAGATGTAAACAGGTAATCAATCCTGGACCATGAGTTGTGCGGGAATGAAAAGTGAGTAAATTCACGGTTGTCAGGATTGAGTAGTCTCCACGTGTCTGTGACCTCCACCGATGATGCCCATTTTGCAAGAACGGAATCACTGTGTCTGGGTAAAATCGGTGCAGGACCACTAGATTTCCTGTGACATCACCGCGTTATAATCCCCCCCAATGAGTCTATGTGTCACCTGCTCCTGCATCAATATATCAGATAGAGAGGAGAAGAAGCGCGTGTTGGAGTCAGAAGGAGCATAGACATTAACTAAGAGCAATTCCTCCATTGGTGTTTTGAGGTGTAATTTACAAATGCGACCATCAGCATCCGACCAGGATTGACATACCTTATATCCGAATGACTTATGAAGGAGAATCATTACCCCAGCTTCTCTGCGTCTCTTGAAGAAACACGATGTCAGGAGAGAATCTCCTCAGATGGCGCAACACCATGTGGCGCTTGTGAGGGGATCTGAGACCTTTGACGTTCCACGTGAGCAATCTAACCATAATCAAACAGACAAGAGATGTTAGGCAAAGACACAATAACATTCCCCTTTCTGGACGTGAGCACTCCACCCTCACCCTCCCAGCCGCATGCCTCACACACGAACGTAGCAAGAAAAACATATAAAATCGGAAGTAACTTAATCCATGTCAATTTGACCTTCCAGGGGACATCTGAACATGTCAACACCCGGCAAATAACTGGTCTTGGGACCTCACTTTTTTCCATGAGGGAGTGCACCATCAGGATATAATAGGGAGCATCTCCATTGCTGGATCCCGTATATAAGCATATAAAACCAAAACCAAAACGTCCCTAATTCGAAGGGAAGAGCACCGGAAGGTGTAGAAAGGTGTAGAAGAAAAAGAAAAAGAAGAAAAGAAAGAAGGGCAGAATGAAGAACAGAAGAATCGGTGGGCACAACATGGGGACAGAGAAACATGAATGGCCATAGGGCATTGGACAGTCGTACTCTGGTGACCCCTATCATGGCCGTACACTAGCATAGTAATCAGGAACCGGTGGAACAATATCCCCGGTGGCAGGGTTATGTCCTCTGCGGGAACCGTCAATTCCCATTCTCCTGATGTTGGGTAGTGCGGCGTGTACGTTTCTCCTTCGGTGAGTCTGACCACACTGAGAGGCCCAGCGCCGGTCATAAAGAGGGGCTCCGTGCCCTGTTCTGGGAGATAGGAATCCTGGAGTCATTCCTAAAGTCATTTCTATTGTGGTCACGTGGCGACCCCGCCGAGGGTCCGGGCGAGCGTTGTTCCAAGATATCTCTCAAGCCTTCCGCGGCCGTCGTAGCGTCCGTGAACGAGGACACCGAACCATCGGCGTGGAACACTCGTAGAGTGGCAGGATACATTAGGGCGAAACGTATCTGTCTGCGGAACAGAGCCGTGCATATAGGAGACAGTAGTTTCCTGCGCTTGGAGACTTCCACTGAATAATCCCCAAAGATTAGTAGCCGTTGACCCTCAAAGTCCAGGTTAGTGTTTCTGTTTTTGAAAGCCCACTGTATGGCTACTTTATCCGTGAAGTCTAGGTACTTTACTATGACTTGCCGTGGCCGAGTTTTTTGCTGGAGGCCCGGGGATATACCCTCATTTGTCACTGCTTTGGGATCTGGACCCAGTCTATGTGCTCTTTCAGCCTTGCAGGGCCGTGGCAGGTTCAGCAGGAAGGGGATAATTTTCTCACATACATGCAGCAAGTCCCTTTGTCTCACTGACTCAGGCACCCCAACTATACGGAGATTGTTTCTCCTAGAACGGTTTTCTAGGTCTTCCAGTTTTTCCCCCAAGCGTTTGTTATCAGCTTCTATGGAAGATATACGTGCCTGCATGTTGTCCTCTGAATCTTCCAGACACTGGATCCTGTCCTGTCCTCAGCTGCAGAGATTCTCCCTCCCTGTGCTGCAACCTCTGCTTGAACCTGGGTCAGTGTATTTGTCACTGCGGCAATTATAGACTCCTGCAGGCCCGGGGTAATTCTTTTTGCCACTTCTGCAGCGAGGGAGACATAGTCGATGGAGAAAGCCTCCCCTTCATCCTCCCCTCCCGAATAGTCCCGCTCAGAATGATCCGGTGAGGCCACTTTGGAGGAAGCAGGTGAGGACGTCATGTTGGTGCTCCTGCTCTCAGTCTTACGAGACTTGCCGCGGCCCTTTGCCTTGTGTCCCACCATTCCTTTCTTCAAGAAACGGTCCATCCCGGTGCCCGAATCTGAGGGGGGTCTCTTGGGGGTCCCCAATATAACTTGCGGGTGTGCGGGGTTGCGGTATCGGGATCGCGCGCCGGAGCCGAGGTGCTGCGCGTCTTCACCTCATGGCGCCGGAACTGGAAGTCCGATAAACAGTTTTATGTACATATAACAAATTATTCCTATTTCATCATAGATTGTAAGTTCTTTCATGAAGTTTACTTCTTGAATGAATTGCTGATTATATTGAGATATGAGTACAGGCCCTTCACTTTTCATTATGAATAGAGATGAACGAACCTCGAGCATGCTCAAGTCCATCCTACCCGACCTTTCGGCATTAGATTAGTGGTGGCTGCTGAAGTTGGATAAAGCCCTAAGGCTATGTGGAAATCATGGATATAGTCATTGGCTGTATCCATGTTTTCCAGACAACCTTAGAGCTTTATCCAAGTTCAACAGCCCCAGCTAATCAAATACTGAACGTTTGGGTTCGGATCGACTCGAACCCGAACCCGTTTCGCTCATCTCTAATTATGAACATTGCTCAAGAGGTGTGAGAGCTTTTTTTGCAAAGAGATGTCCCTTCAAGTTAGTGTCTCACTGTATTAATAACTCTTAGAATACTGACTGGGAATCTTATGTCAAGCCAAACAATCTCTCCAAAATGAAAGACTTCTCATCTGCAGATACCTATTTCGGGGTTGTTGCCCCTCCTAAGTGCAGAGCAGGGTATTGGCTGGCTAGTGAGAGGTCTATCAATGTGGGTCTAAGAGATACTAATTCTCCTTAAGGAGAGTCTATCATAAAGACGTGGGAGACAGTCCATTCCTATTTTGCATATATTTTCTTCCCAGAAGTCCCAGTGGAGCAGGAATGGCCTTTAAGTCTTCATACAAACTAACCTTAAGGAGAATTTGTATCCCTTAGACTCTACAGTTATTTCAAGAAATCATGACAATTTTTGACATGTCTAATTGCAAAGAAAAGATTAACACAATTTATCTTTTTGTAAAATCATGGCCGTTGTACGACGGCTGTGATTATTACGAAAAGATACATTACCTTGCCGTGTATGGGATCCCTTTACTTGTTACTTTGCTACATTTTATAAAACCAAATATTTGACCAATACATTACATTGGATAGTGAAAAATAATATGAATATTTGGAATAGTATAATAATAATAATAATAATAATTATTATTATTATTATTATTATTATTATTATTATTATTTTTATTATTATTATTATTATCATCATCATCATCATCATCATCATCATCATCATTATTATTATTCAATATTTATTATTATTGGAAGATTTTTTTCTCAGCTATGTTAAAAAGCACAGTTGACTACACTTCTCAAAACTGTATGTATAAAGAAAATAATAATAATAATAATAATAGTAATAATACAACCCTGTACTTTTTTAAATGAGATAATTTTCCTAAAAGTATAAAGTTCCATATATCTAAGGCATATTTTTGGCGGGAACTGCCAAGAACATAATGCAAAAATGTGGTCTGAACTTTAATTATTTTCATAACTTTATATTGGTTACATTGGGACATAAAAGAACAAAAATAAATCTTTTACTGAATAGAACTCTATGTAAAAAATGACTAACCTGTTCAGTAATTTTAAACAAACCACATCATTTTCATTTGACATATTGCTTTAATTGCACACTTCTTATTTTGAACATTTTTACTTAGAAGTTTGTAATGTTGTAACTAGTGATGAGAGGATCCCGAACATGAACATAAAAAATTTATTGTGATCGGTTTGTGTTCGACAAACATTCATAAATAAATAACGAACGTACAGTAGAAGCGTACCTTTCGGTCTACGCACATGCGTACAGATTATTAGGTGCAAAGTGTTAATTATGCAGTTGCATACGGTCGCAAGTTCAGATATGTTTGAAAATGATCATTATAACCATTCCGATCATCCAACAAATTGTTCATGATCGGCAAAGAAGAACCATTAGTGTCGTGTTCATACGAACATATGAACAGTTACATGTTCGTTCATCACTATTTGTAACATACAGTATGGACATAACACAGTCCATTTTAAATTACTATATCTATAAGAATAGTAGGTTGATGTTTATATACAAAGAAATATTTCCTGGGTTCACATCAGAAATTTTTTATGAATTGTATTTCAGTTTGCTTCACTAATTTGCTTGTTTATCCAGCCAATAGAAGGAATTTACTGAGTATTCAGTTCAATTTCTTCTAATGTATCTTAATCATCAGGAAATGTCAAATTGGGAAAATTTGAATCCAGAGTGGGCCATATAGCGGAATTTGATGCATTATGGGGTTGACCACCTGTGGACTGAAGGACCTGGTGTTTATTTACCCCTCCACACACTGTTCATGACCCTTGGTCTAATTCCTCACCCTTCCCTTGCTAACAATGCAGTTATTTTAAAGAGAGAAATCCTGTACAGGTTGTTTCCACCCAGTGACAAGAGACAGGCAGAGCAGGACCCCATAACAGCTGCATATCTGCCCCTATAGTATTTATGCCAAAATTATCATATAACATTGCTTAATTCCAGTTATCTCTATATAATTTCTCTTTCCTACCTAAATAAATGGTGATATTTTACTTATAGAATACCATCTACCATATCTAGTACAACAACACTGCTAACAAAAGGGAAACAAAAACCCATATTACAAAGGCTGTTTCCTTATATTCACATTTTCTTTAGACCTTTAAGCCCTTGAAGTATTTAATGCTCTTTTCCAATATGTTATAAATACCTTTAGGAATTTTGGCAAATAACAATGTTTTAAGCATAACAAATGGATTACTTCATTGTATACCCTGGTTCGACAAAGAAAACCAGGAAGCTCCCCTGCTGTTAACTTGTTATCCTAAAATATCTGTGAAAGTGGTAAGAGGAACTTCTTCACAGAAACCTGTCAAAGAAACTAGTAACAGATGTTCAATCCTGTGTTCAAGGATGGATACCACAAGGATTTATAGAGTTCTTGTCAAGGTTTGAAAAATAACATGTTTTAAAGCTTCATGTGCACAAATTCTTCAGGACTACAGCCCCTTCAAGCTTCAAAAACCACAAGGAATAAGAACATTGTTCTAGTGTGTACTTTGGAAAGAGGTTTCATGTGCAATAAAGACCTTGTATGGGTTTGAAGTTTGTGTCAGTAATATTGGCATAGAATAGGCATGCTCTCCGCACCAAGATCCAAAACGAGATTTTGGTGTAAGTTGTTTGATAACCCAGCCTTATGTTCCCTGTGGATGTGCTGTCACTTGCTAAATACTGTATCTTTTCTATCTGTCTGTGATAGACACCCTTATAGTAGTATGTTGGACCTCCTTTGGCAGAAAGTTATCAGGGCATAGATTCCACTAGGTGTTGACATTGTTTTGCAAGTAAATTCACCCATGCAGACAGGATTGCTTTTTCACAGGTGCTGTAAATTAGATGGAGGTGCTGACCTGCACTAAACAACCCATTCTATCCCACCCCAGTGATGGTGTACAGCATAAAAATCTGTGTAATTCAGGGAATAAGAATATTAATAGTCTTTTTCATCCTTTATAAACAGGACAGTGCACACGAAGGTGGGTGAAACAGTCACCAACCAATGACTGTATGTACAGGTATAAGTGCTCTGGTGTAGTGATGAGCGAATACTATTCGATCGAATAGATATTCGATCGAATAGTGAGATATTCGATTATTTGATATTCGTACGAATATCCAGCGAATATTCGATAAATATTCGATAAGCGTTCAAATTCCCCAGCTTCCGGTTTCACCCTCCAAATGGTCAAATAGATGTTTTATACTAATCGAATACTTGTTCCCATAGACTTTAATGGGATCGAATATTCGATCTAATATTCGAATATTTGCGGGATATTCGTACGAATATCGAATATTCGAATATCTCACTATTCGCTTATCGCTACTCTGGTGCAGCCTAGGTCCATACCTGGTGTCGGGAGTGAGAGGTGCAAATTATGGAGGATGTTAGTTGTAAGTTGTAAGGCACCAATAGGGTAGTACACAAAGATAAAGGAGGAGATGTGGGGGTAAACAAAGGGAGTTTATATTGTACTCTGTACTGAATAGGCAACCAGTGCAGTGACTGTTACATGGTGCCTCCTGTGAAGTTAGGTCTATATTACTATGTGGTTTTGGAGCCCATGAAGTTACCGTGTGAGGATGCTGTATGCTGAATTATGAGTGTGCTCCCGAGATTGTCACTCAGAGATTGTAGTAGAGCTGCAGTGGTTGATAAGTCTTTGAATTTTTTTTCAAGGTAGTCCGTTGTTGTATACTGTCCAAAGCATTGCTTAAGCCCCCAATAGGTAGCATAAGTTCTAGTTACCCATAACCTGGTTGTGACTGGGAGTGTGCACTTAGTGAAGGAAGAAGGCATTATGTCTACAGATAGCTGAGATACAGTGGTTTGCAGTAAATTAGAATATCATAAAAAGTTATTTTTTCCAGTAATTCAATTCAAAAAGTGACCTCATATATTAGATTCATTACATACAGAGTGAACTTTTTCAAGTGTTTATTTCAGTTAAAGTTAATGATTATGGGTTACAGCCAAGAAAAACCCAACAGTCAGTATTTCAGAAAATTAGAATATTATATAAAACCAACTGAAAAAAAAAAAAAAAGATGTTTTTAACACAGAAATGTCGACCAAATGAAAAGTCTGTACAGTAAATGCCCTCAATACTTGGTCGGGGCACCTTTTGCATGATGCTGTCATCAATGCGGCGTGGCATGGAGGCGATCAGCTGATGGCACTGCAGAGGTGGTATTGAAGCTCAGGTTGCTTTGATAGCGGCCTTCAGCTCGTCTGCATTGTTGGGTCTGGTGTCTTTCATCTTCCTCTTGACAATACCCCATAAATTCTCTATGGGGTTAAGGTCTGGCCAATCAAGCACAGTGATGCTGTGGTTAGTAAACCAGGTATAGGTACTTTTGACAGTGTGAACAGGTGCCAAATCCTGCTGGAAGATGAAAATTCCATCTCCAAAAATCTTTTCAGCACAGGGAAGCATGAAGTGCTCTAAAATTTCCTGGTAGATGACAGCGTTGACTTTGGTGTTAATGAAACACAGTGAACCTACACCAGCAGATGACATGGCTCCCCAAACCATCACTGATTGTGAAACTTCACAAACATATAAAAAAACATATAAATATGATTTACTATCAAGCTAAACTCTGTGTTGTTGAACATATAAAAATTGTACTCTTTAGAAGCGGCGTCTCAAACAGAGTTTGGGAGGCATTTATTAAGTCCGGCGTTTTTTACGCCGGACTTAAAAATGCCCCCGCAGCTCCGGCGGTACGGGGATTTATGTAGAGGCGGACTGCCTGTACATAAATCCTGTGCGCGCCGGTGCGCACCGCCGAAAACCTACGCCAGCTGAGGACTGGAGTAGGTTTTCGGCGTACATTTGGGCGGAACGGATGATAAATCGCGCGGACTCTGAGTCCGCGCCCTCCGTTCCGCCCACTTCCCGCCTACTTTCCGCCCCCTTTCCACCCCCTGGCGTACTCGGCGGAAAGTGCCGATTTGCGAATATTTTATTCGCAAATCGGCTATTTGCGTATAAAGTAATACGCAAATCGGCACTTTCCGCCAAAAATCATCCGTTCGCCGGATGATACATGTGGCCCTTTGTGTTCTGAGATCTGATCCAAACTTGTGACATGTTTCTGTGAAATGTAAAAAAAATGTATTAATAACAAGGACACATTAAACGAGATGACATGTTCTGTGCATGATATCCTTTATACATAATGGGGGGAATTTATCAAGACAAGCGTATCTGTACACCTGTCATACAAACATTCCTGCCCCCATGCCCCATGCTGGATTTACTAAGAGGTGGACTCCTCTGGAGCAGCTGTAGATTTCTGCTATGATTTTCTCCTGCTGGCAAGATAAATCAGACACAAGGGGAAGCCACACCTCCTCTTCTCCCAGTAGGTGAACCAGGGGTACACCATAAAATAAGACACAGATTTTTGCGCAAACCAGGTGGCTTTTCGCTGGTGTACACCAGGTGCAAGTTTCATAAATTCCACCATAATATTTTTTCTCTAGTACTGACCCTTTTGTACAGGTCCCATTTAAAATACCTATTGTGATTTTTAACCGATATTTAAAAACAGATTACATCCAAATCTAGAAAAATATGGACAGTAAGTATATCAATTGTGGTAAAACAACTAAAGGAATTTGAAGGGATGCTATCCAAAATTATCCTATGGAAAATAAACTCATAACACTGTATAAACAGGGGCTCATAGAAGAGTGTTCTTGCCAAGCCAAGCTGATTAGTTCTTTATGAGGTGCTAAGATGCAAACTGGATTTAGGTAAAATAGCAAACATTAAATATATCTAGGCTTTTGAAAACCATTTGTCTCCATTTATTGTAAAAGAATATCACATGTAAAAGGAAAAAGTGAGTTTATAAGTAAGCAAATGGTACATGTACCGTATATGTGTTGGTGATCCAATAGAACAGTTTTTTATGGGAAGCAGATGTGAACCTGCTGTACTTCTTAACCAGTTTGGCTTTGGACCATGCCATGGAGTGGCGTCTAAGGTACCAAGAATATAGGAGCGGTGTAGTGAAAACAGGTGGCACAGTCAGGGCACACAGCTCAGATGCAGGTCAAAGAAAAGGAGGTCAAGCACGTAGGCATAGTCCGAGAAGCAGGATACATGGAATGGTAGATACAAGAACAACACTTTTGTTAAGGAACACAAGGATCCAACAACAATCAGGAAACAATGGCTAATGCAGCCTTAAATTGGTGTTGGAGAATTGGGATAGGGGTAAGAAGGCTAATGCAGTGCTTACTAGCCAATTAAATCTGAGGAGGTGTTGAAAGCCCTTTAGGACAACAGAGGAACTCCAGTGGCCCCCAAAAGCATAGAGTACAGTCCGGAAGGAGAGAGCATGTTGGTAGGTGCCATGGATCACCCGGAGAGTGCAGCAGAAAACTGGACAGGACTGGAGCCTGGCCACGAGTTATGCTTTTCCTTTAACCACCTACATGCTATGGTCAGCATTGACTGTCACAGGTAAGTGGTTGAATAGCTGGAGTCTAAGCTATCCATGATCCCAATGGAAGAAAAAGGAAGATTTAAAAGAGATTATAGTTAGCAAAAAAAAAGAGGTCAAGAGATTTTTTTATGAAACTTGTGTAACTAAATTGTGGTTGAAATGTCCAAATAAAGCGAATGTTTGAACATTCTGGGTAATGACAGCTAGTAAGACAGTATAAAGATGTAAGGGATTTGGACCTTTCATGAAGAGACATACAGTGGAATGTACAGTAGTAGGAGTTTTACAATGTGATAGCAAGAACACATGATAGTTATGGTGACTCTGTCTCGCAAGAACAATGACAAATCTAGCTATATATAAAAAAAATGTTAAAGTTACTCTGTACCATAATATTTCCAGCATGAAATTCATCTGTATTGTCCTGAAAAATGTGTCAGATGATAATTCACATCATCGCCTATGTTTTATATAGGTAATTGTGGTTCAGATTATGACCCTTGTAGACCTTACTCAATAGTGGTATTCTGATGAGTAGAAATGACATCAGACATAAATCTTTAAAGAGACTGCGTAAAGCACATTATACTCTAGTTACCCCTCATACATAAATATTTTTTACAGTGGGAAGTTGGAGTGCAACAGTGTTTTCTGTTCACTTAAGCTGGGCTGTTTCATCAAAGTGATTTATCTTTACAACTGCTGCCATTTAAAGACCATAAAATATGACCTTTTGCATAGCACATGTAAGATGAAATCCATGAAATGACCATGTTCACTTTTTTGGATTTCCTACAGTGATACCAGAAACCTAAATAGTGCAACATTAGCACCAAGGCACTGCATACTCATGAGACAAGGAAATGGACACTGTTGAAAATGGGAAAATATTGTTACAACTGGAGTTGTGGATCCACTGTACCAGCGCTAGCGATGACAAAGCCACACCAGGGAGCAGAGTTTAAGGGGGCGCTGGTTTTCACCAGAGCAAGATGGTATGGACTTGCTGCAGCAGGCGCCCCCAGGTCACTACCCCTGGTTGGTTGGTTGGTTTGCTAGCAGTGGCGGGGGAGGTGCAGCTGGTGACACGTAGGCATGAAGGCTGGAAGGCACACAGCAAGGCTTATGGCTGGAACCAGGATAGCAGTCACAGGCTGAAACCACAGGCAGCAGGAACCAGGAGCAGCAGACACAGGGCAGGAGCCACGGGCAGGAATCATGAGAGAGAAGGGACCACACACTATGGAAAGCATGCAGAGGTTCCAACGGGGGGCGTAGCACCTGGAAGGAGGTCCATAAGGCAATCGTATGGCCGATAAGGTGGTAGCACTAGGTGTTGGATTAAATTAGTGGTTCTGCTGAGTATTGTCCCATGAGAACAGGATAGCTACTTATATTTGCCATAAATTAGATGAAGCTACAGACATGCCATCATGTTTTAAAGTGAAAGTAAGTGTTAAAAAAAGTGTATAAAAAAAGGTTTTAAAAGTATAAAAAAAAACCTTATAACCCCCCAATAAAAGTTTAAAATACCCCCTTGCCCATTATAAAAATAAAATTATTTAAAAAGAATAAATAAACATATTATATATCGTCAGATCTATTAAAATATAACATTATTGTTCAGAAATATAGCATTATATCAGAAAAAATTAATAAAACACAATCAAAATAAACCAATAGGATATTATTAAAAACTAAAGATCATGACACAAAAAATGACACCTCAACCAGCCCTGTAGGTGGATAAATTAAAGCGCTATGGCTCTTAGAAGGCGGGGAGGAACATTGCATTAATTTGACCCAGACATCCGGGCATCAATGAGCTTGGTCTTGAAGGGGTTAAAATTTAAGTGACTTTAAAATTGATGTTAAACGTGTGGTTAAGATTAAAACAATATTAAAACATATTCCACTTCCCTTTTAGTTAGTAACTCTTGTATATTCATTTGGAATTTAAACCTCCAATTTGCCAGCAAGATTGGAAAATGATTGAGCTAGAGTTAAACAGATTGAAGATCTCCAAGTTTAGAGGGGACCAGGGTGTTCTTTGAGAATTCTGTTTGTTTTTACTTGTATATCATAGAAGAAATTTGGTTTACGAAAAGCAAGTTGCCAGCTGCCAGTTCCATGTCTAGTAAGCTTCATTCCAGATCAGGGGAATTAATGTAAAGACAGGATACACATCTTGCCTAATTTTTGTGGTGCAAACTGAGAACCACCCAATTGTTAATATGGTAAGTTTGCCACAATCCCCTTGTGAGTGGGAGTAGAAAAACTTGCTAAACACATGTGCCAAAACACAAATTACATTTCTTACTTGTATTATAAAAAAGTATTGAAAATATTATGATTTTTTTTTTTTTTTTTAAAGAAACCAACATTGTTTATTAATGTATAAAATGTAGGAAATAAACTTATGTACACAAAGAAAAGTGTATAAAATGTTTTTGTTACAGAAAACATGGGCTATGAATATTGCATATATAAGAATTTTATTTGGACCATGTCTTTGTACATAAGCAATTTTACACACATCCATTTGCATCTGAAGCATACGTGTATTAAGTAGTCCCACTTAAGGGATATTTTGATTTAAATTTACTTTTTCCTATCTAGTACAGGCCAGGGCTCCCTTGTTTTAAATGAAGCAAAGGGTTGGTTTTTGAATCGCATGTGAGCTGAAAAAGGTTGCGTTGTACTTTATAGACAATGAATCTGGTAAAATCCAGAGATAACCCTACCATGTTCCGATCGACAAGTGACCAAGTGGCCAAGTGCTTGCTTTTTATGGACAACATAATCACATGAATTTACAGTGTAGGAAATCTGCTGAGATTCTAGATTTCCTCCACAGATGTTCAGCAGTCCTAGAGCACCGCCAAAGAAAGCGAGTGCTCGACCTGTGCAGGGACAGCTGGCATCTGTGGCACAGTGTGTGGAGAGTAGGGGGAGCTACAGTGTCTAGGGTAGTTTTTTAGGGTGTTGTGGTAGTGTTTGGCCGCCATATTTGGGCGGGTGATGGATGAGATTGGAGTAAGTGAGCATTGTAGGGATGCATGCCTAATCCCGGGGTCTGTATGTCTCCTGGGGCTGGAATTTGGGCTAAAAACAACTTTTATTCTGGTAGTGCAGTGTAAAAGAGGTTGGGTCTGGAGCATCCATGACCTAAGCCTGCAATGCCTGTCTCTTCCTGCCTTTCTTCTTTCATCACGCCCTTGGGCTAGGACACAGATGCTCTTAGTCCCGTCTCATTGAATACCGGCCCCAGGGGACGTACAGATCCTGTGATCAAGCATGCAACAGTACAGTACCATTTGGGTGGAGAGAGGGTGGGAAGGGGGCCCAGCATTGCGCACAGGGAGACATTTCCTACCAGTGCACATAATTTATAAATATTTGTGCCCCAATTAGCCAAAAAAGGCTAACAATCTAAAAGATTTTTTAGCCTGTTTCGCAGCAACCTCCTCTAAGCTGGATTTATCAAGAGGCGAGGGCCCCCTGAGAAATACAGCTGCAGAAAACCAGGGAAATTAGCAGTGTGCAAATAAAAAATGCACATTGTTACTGAATGCACTCAGTTGTTCTTGAGTGAGTAAAGTTATATCTCAGGTTACTCTTGAGTCTCTTGCTTATATTTACTGCACAGTTTGCACACATGTGTTAACAAGTGACAAAATTGTTTTGCAGTTTACAGGTCAGAGATTTGTGCAATTCAACTATGCTTGAGTGCGATCATTCTGCATTTGAATACAGTGTAGGCAAAGTTTGATGCAGCCCTAGGGAATCCTACAAAACATGGATACAGCCTATGGGTATGTTCAGACAGGGCAGTTTCTTGGCATTTAAAAACAATGGCCATTGTTTGACACTCAAGACAACGGTCCTTGTTTTTGAGTGCAATGAAAATTTCATTGAAATCATTGCACAACGGCCGGAAATAATTGACATGTCATTATTTTTATGGCTGCTTTTTTCTACTGTGTGTGCCCCCATAGACTTCACTAGAGCACACTATTACATTGAAAATGTGGCTGTATTTCTCACTTAAAATTATGACCATATTTTGCTTTTATTTTACAGCATGTGCACATAGCCTAAAGGTTTTTCTCAGTGTTTTCCCAGTGTTTGTGTGGATTTCCTCTAGATACTCTAGTACACTTCAAAACCAAAAATTCCCACTACTAACATGTACCTATGTGAATGTTGAGGATCTGAATAGTAGAAACTTACTGATAATGTAGAGTCAGCAATAGGACACATAGATAAAGGATTGACATGGTAGGTTTTCTGTGTTCATTTTTCTCCAGTAAAAGGAAAACCATGTACAGATGGCCAAGGATCAAATTACTAAATGCACATTTAGAATTAGACACAGCCCTGTAATTGGCGCGTTGCTACTTTTTCCTTGATCTAAGTCAACATCCAGGTAAATGACTGGAGCTTAAAATAAATCCAAAGTTTGATATGTGATGCCATTTTCATTGCTAAATACAGTGTCATAAACCCACCATTTTCTATGCTCAACAAACTAGCTTTTTTACATCTGTAAGTAATCCGGAATTTTTCTGCATAGTAGTAGCTGGAGGAAACGTGCATTTTGTTATAAGCTCAAATATGTAAGGTTAAACAGGTTGATGATAAATTGTTTGATTTTCTTCTAGCTGGGTAAATATGATTTATAATGTTGGGATTTGTGGCAGATGGATATAGTTTGTTACCTCTGCTTTTTACAGATCCAAACTAATCTGCAGACTCTGTTTGTGCTTTGATATTTTCATACAGGACTGTGCAACGGTATTCATTATGTTCTGAAGTATACAGCTTATAATTGACTGAATGTATTTTTAGTTGTACGTTATCTTTCTAGTTACACTTACAGGTAGTCTTTATGGCAGTCATACAGCCGGTGTGTACTGCCAAGCAATTTTAGTGTATCTGCCAGATTTTGGCACACTGGAGGACAGCATTATGAGAGTAATTTCTGTCCTGTGTGTACATAAATATTTTTCAGTAGAAGCTATAACAATTCTTCAGATTTTTTTCTAGCCAGAGAAAAACTCTGCAGTCTTTGGGCCCTATTACATCAACAATTTTATCTGACAGATTTTTGCAGCCAAAGCCAGGAATGGATTTGAAAAGAGGAGAAATCTCATTCTTTCCTTTATGGCCTGTTCTCTGTTTACAGTCTGTTTCTGGCTTTGGCCTAAAATATCTGTCAGATAACTGTTGATGTAATAGGGTCCTTAGGGTCGTATTAGACAAAGCAAATTTTAACAATAAACAAGATTGTTTATTGCTAACTTGTTATGGTCCTTTAACACAGAGTGATTATCGTTTAAATCGTTGAGATAACAATTGCATTTGAGTGATTATCTGCTTGTGTAATGCTGCGTTTACACGTAACGATTATCGTGCGAATTTGCGGTCGAATTCGAACGATAATCGTACGTGTAAACGCAGCGAACGATCGAACGACGCACGATAAATCGTACATTTTGATCTTTCATCAGGTCATCAAATCGTCGTTCATCGTACGCAAAAAATTTGCTAATCATTCCGTGTGAACAGTCGTTCACCGATTTAACCAATGTGTGATATCGTACCATCTAAACGCTGATCGTTATAAAAAAAAAATCGTAAATCCGACATCGTTAATCGTACGATCGGGCCAATAATCGTTATGTGTAAACGCAGCATAAACAAAGCTAATGATCAAGCGATGAGAGAGAAATTGTTAATCTTGCCATCCCGGAATCAAGGCCTCTGCCTGGATTGTCTGGGCCCCCAGCTCCCTTTGGGATTGTGGCGGATAAAGCATTTGGTCTATTTGGCCTACAGACTCACCTTTTGCTTCCTCTCCGAAGGTGAGACTTGGATGACTGGAGGCGCATCTTCAATTATAACCTCATTCGTGCGTGGTAGTATGTGGAGTGCGCTTTTGACATTGTGAGCTCCAAGTGGTGGGTCCTACAGCCATCACTTCAGTTGACTTCGGACAAGGTTAAGAAGGTGATACAGGCTTGCGTCATTCTTCACAACTCCAGATTTATGATCCACAGTCATCCCAGAGTGAGAGTGGCCATTAACGCTGTCTGCCTTATCTCATTGGAAGGGAAACTGCCGGGAAGATGTAGATCATCAGTATTGGCTGTTCTGGACTTCTTTATGGACTATTTCCTCTAACTAACAGGAGCTGCACCATGGCAGAGAAATGCTAGCTGTTAAAGACTTTGATTCTGGACTGCTGCTGTTTGGTTTCTTTAGTTAGTTTTCGTTCCTGTGTAGTTAGTTAGGGACTCACAGTAGATGAGGACCCTTGATGTGGGCTGAGAGCTTGCGATATTTGTGTCCACATTCTCATTTTTTATTTCAAAAGTAATAATGTGAGCACAATCATCAACTAAGACCTGATCACCTGTAGACATATGCTGCAACATGTCTCACCATTGACCATTGACCTATATTTTTTCATTGGGAAAACTATCCATGTTTATGCAAAGTTGACTGATAAAATTCATTAAAACTCATTTTGTTAAACACGTAATAAGGCTAATGGTCCATTTACACAGAAGGATTATCTGCCAAACATGTAAAGCTTAAGCCAGAAACAGACTGTAAACAGAAATCAGGTCATAAGGGAAAGACTGAGATTTCTCCTCTTTTCAAACCCATTCCTGGCTTTGGCTTCAAATCTTTGGCAGATAATCTGTCTGATAATCTTTCTGTGTAAATGGACCCTTAGATAGACGGATGATTGCCATTATAACACTGCTTGATTTCTTTTTCTTTCCTATCCTATAGTTATAATTTATATAAGCAATTATGTTGAATGTGTTGATACAGGGTGTGTTCTTCTCACCACTGATAGTTGGCAGTGGCCAAGGTGAAACTCACGGGACTCCGAATCTCTGATCTATGTATTCAACAATTGCTGTTTATATGGGAATAACTATTCTGACAGACTATAAAACATAAGCCCTAAATATGAGTAATAAGCTAACCACATGGAACACACACTACTTGCAAAAGAATCTTAATACAAAATGTATTTTTAGAATACATGGAGCCTGTAAGGGTCGATCAGAATAGCAAACATGGCTAGGGCAAACTCTCTTGATACACAAGGTAGTTGTTTCAGCATCTAAGGGTGTGTTTTTCTCATTTGCTTATGAATTTGTCCATATTAACTGAATATATAAGCACAAACTGATTGCAAACTGATTTCTAAATAATCAGTGTTTTAATGTTTTGCATTTTGGTTTTAAAAAAACTTTTGTACATCAGTTGGCTTTAGTCAGCATCCGTTTTTTAAGCCCCTATTCCATGGGTCGTTTAAAGGAGCAATATCGTTCGTAGCGGCCGATATCGGCCGAATACGAACGATATTCGTCCCGTGGAATAGAGTGCAACGATCAGCCGACATCGTCCATGTCGGCTGATTGTTGCAGTCGCTTGTTTTTCAACATGTTGAAAAACAAGCGACTGATATAGCAGCGATCTGCTGCCGTCGCTCCGTTGAATAGGAGCATCGGCAGCAGATGCTGCTATATCCTATGGGCTGCCCGGACGATCAGCGATCCTCTGAGCAGCCCCTCCCGCACTCACCCGCTCGCTGCTCGCTGCTAATAGCGCTCGTTTGCTCCTCCAAACGACTCGTGGAATAGGGGCATTATTCTGCCTGGGTTCTCACTTCTTCTGCACATGCACAGTGAAAAAAACCTGCTGAAAACTGATAACTGATAGTGTGAACGGAAATACCTTCTGTTTAGATCCATCCTCATTGACTATAATGTAAAAAAAAGGAAGTGTGCTTTCTGTTTGTGTTCTGTTTTTTTAGACGGACCAAAAATTAGTGCATGCATACATTTTTAGTTCATCAAAAAAAAAAAAAAAAACGGAACACTGATGGATTTGATGAAAACATAGCAAAACTCTGACAAGTGGAGCACAATAAAAACCCACTGAAAGTAATGTTTCTCGGTTAACAAAATGGAAAAAAATGTGTGAACCTAACCTAACTAACTTCAGTCCTTGGAATACAGCATGATAACTGAGAGATAGACAATCATTTCCATAAAGAGGTACTCCGGTGAAAGTCAAATCAACTGTTTTTAGAAAGTTAAAAAGATTTGTAAATGACTCAGGCTTTCCAATACTTATCAGCTGCTGCATGTCCTGCAAAAAGTGGTACATTCTTTCCAGACTGATACAGTGCTCTCTCCTGCCACCTAAGAAAAGAGCTGTCCTGAGCACGAGCAAATCCCCATAGAAAACCTCTCCTGCTTTGGACAGTCCCTGTCACAGAGGTGGCAGCAGAGAGGGCCTTTTCAGACTGGAAAGAATACACCACTTCCTGCATGACATAGAGCAGCTTATAAGGACATAAAGACATGATATTTTTATATAAATTTATTTGAATTTTATATTTACAAATCTTTATAACTTTGTTGAACCAGCTGATTAGAAAACTTTTTTTTTCACCGGTATACCCCTTTAATTTCCCTCATGTCACCCCCTTACCACTAATGCCTAGCATTATCATTTATATTAAGAAACAACAATAAGGAAAAGTTTAAAGGCAGAATATTACTTTCTGGAGTTATCTACAAATAATTCTCCCCATCATTAGCATCTCATGTGACTTCCTTCTCTACCTACCCCTCACCTGTCCATGATAAGAGCACACACAAGAACTGGTTAAAAGAAAAAGATTTATTTAATTAAAATATTTAAAGGGGTTCTCCTGTTTTATGTAAACACAGAATCTTATAACCATCATACCATCTAATGAAAACAAATATACCTGTTTTATTTCTTCACCTCAGTTTACTATTAATGAAAACAAAACATCTATAGACTCCAACCCTGCACCATGCTAGTCTTGTATATAGCTAAGACATTGAAAAGAATTGTAGCCAGCCTAGGAAATTGTCTGTGACCTGAATATATTATCAGCAGCACAAATTCCTCTTGTGTCTGGATAGCTTGGTATTATATGTGTATAGAATTTTGCATATATAAAATGTATCAGTCTGGAGTCCAGACTGTTAGGCCTTAGGGACAAGAACACATTATGGTGGCCATATACTACTTGGCTAGACCCTCATGTGTCTCTGATTATCACCAACATATGGAGACTAACAGGGGTTTCTTCTGTTGGATTCACACAGAAAAGTGTAGTGTATTTCACATCAAATACATATTATTTGAAAACTATATGTGATAACAGTCTTTCTAAAAAAAAAATGTTTAAACCATCTTGTAAAATAAGAAATCATCCAATGAAGTTTGTTTTTTTCTATCTGTCTTCGCATTTCACAAGTGTCACATCACAGGTGTAATTTATTATAGAGAGTGGTTAATTGAGGAGGAAAGAGTTGACATGTGGGCAGGTCACATGGAAAATGGACATTAACATCGAAGTCCTCAAAAATGATCATTTGGCCTTGCATGCATGTGTTTAAGACTTGTATACTGAATGATGGCAATTCTCCAGAAACCCATTAGTGTTCAGAAGAAGAAAGAAGGCAATACAACTAACACTTAAGCTAGCATATAAACTATAGAAATAGAATATTTTCCGGGGAATGCATTTTATTACATATGTGTTAACCACAATTTTATAAAACGTCCTCCTTTAACCACATATATCCCCGTAAAGGCAATTTCTTACTTAAGCCTATGCTTTTAAGCTTGGTGTGCTCCACACTTTAATGCTCTGTTTTATAATCTACAATTTGGTGGGATGTAATCTCTAAGGAACAAGGACATGACAATATGAAATATGTTATCATGATAAAATATGAACAGTTTCCCATCCAAGTACTCACCCCTTGATATTTTCCTGTTTTGTTGAATTACATTAAAGAATTAAAGGGCCTTTTTGTGTGTATTTTTTTTTTTTTTTTTTTACTGTGACACAAGCAAAAATGAAATGAGAAAAAACAAGAACTATAACGTGCACAAGTATTCACCCTCTAAAAGTTAATACTTTGTGGCGCCATTGTTGGCTGCCATTACAGATGCCAATCTTTTGGGCTAGGTCTTTATTACCTTACTATATGTAGACACTCAGATTTTACCCATTTCTCCAGCAAGATGGGTTGCATTCTTGTACAGCATTCTTGTACAGCAGTAATGCCACAGATTATGAATCAACTTGAGGACTGGACCTTGGCTAGGGCATTCCAAGCCAGTTCAGTGATTCCTTTTAACCCACTCCAATGTAACCTTTGCCATATGTTTAGGATCATTGTCCTGCTGGAAGATCAGACTCTGTTCGATTGTTATCTGGCAGATTAAAACAGGTTTTCATCAATAATTGTCCTGTATTTCCTGCCATCCATTTTCCTTCAATCCTCGGCAGCTTTTAACTCCCCACCCATTAAAAGTATCCTCCAGCATGATGCTGCCACCAATATGCATTGTGAGAATGGGGATTTTGGGGCGATGGGAAATGTAAGACTGGCAGGTAGGAACAGTGGTGCTCCTGACATATGATGTTCTGGATAAATATCTAGGAAATGTATTTCACCCACAGACTTTGGGGCACACTATGGGGGGGATTTATGAAGACCGGCATACAAGTATGTCGGTCTTATATTAGGCTCCGCCCTCCTTCCCCGGCAGGATTTACTAAGAGGCGCACGCCTCTTAGTGATTCCGGCCAGCCGGGCGCTCGAACCTGTACCCTGTGTACTAAATCTACAACTGCTTCCAGCAGGTGTAGATTTGGAACATGATTTACGCCTGCAAGCATGATAAATGAGGTGCGGGAGGAGTCCGCGCCTCCTCCCTACTTTGTCACGCCCCTTCAAGCTCCCCCAGCATGCCCATCAGGCGAGCAGGGTGTGTGGCAGGCGTATGCCAGGGAGAAGTGGTGAATCTGCACCTTCTCCCTGGCGTCCGCCTTGGGCGCACATTTCATAAATGTCCCCCTATATCTACAGACATTGGCATATATGTATTTTTGGATAGTACAAATATCATTGCTATGGACATAATCTTTTGTGTCTGCATATGAAATACATATACTACACCTTTGTGTTTAAAGTTGGCCTGTAATGTCTAGCTTTTAGTATCCTGTCACTTTGAGCGATGTAAGTGGTCCAGTGTAGAATGCATATTTATTTAGTGACACACATGCAAAACCTTTTTGCAGCTCTTTGTGCTTGTATTCGTATCACACACATGTAATTTTTCTTCACCCATAGTTGGTATTTATTGCCTAGCTCCTCTCATGCCTCCTTTGGTTTATGTCTTGATTTGACTGGTACTGAAAAGATTGTTGTCCTTAAATATAAGAACCAAAATTTGTACTGCTGCTTTAAGTGATGTATGCGTGCCAGTGCGGAATGCATCTTAATATGCGCACGCGCTACACTCACGTTATGGGGCCGAGCTATACCAAATTGGTGGAACGCAGTAGTTTAAGCCTCCCTTTGATATCTGATGTCATCTCTGATACCAGTACATCTTGTACAAGTGCATTTACAGAATCCACACGTCGACCCGGCCATCTTGCCCTAAGATGCCTGGACAGAGATCTCCCTGCCTTTGGTATGTGTTCCACCTCTCTACATATGATTTATATTTGATGGTGAATATGGAAAATATATATATACATTCCCTGTACCCTACACTCACTACCCTTGAGAAAGTCCAAACAGTTGACAGAACGTGTAAGGTTCCTTACAACCCAACCTGAGACCCCCCTCTTTAAGGAGGGGGGGAGGGGGGGGCATCTATGAAGAGTGGGGAGAGAGGGGGCTATCTATAAGGAGGGGGGAGAGAGGAGGCTATCTATAATGAGGGGGGAAAGGGGGCCATCAGCAGGGGGGGAAGAGGGGGCAATCTAATGGAAGGAATGTGAGGGGGCCATCTACAAGGGGGGGAGAGGGGGCAATCTACAAGGGATGGAAGTGGTTGCGGTGTGGCGGTAGTATTTCCTTCCTATATACTTGTATTATTGGTATTACTGGTCTCAGTATACAGGATTTGGTCAGTAACAGTATGGCGGTAATATGTATGGTGATATTATTTTCTCTTCCTATATGCTGGTGTTATTGATAATATCTGTCTTGGTGTGTGTATGTACATATATGTATACCAATAGCATCACTTGGTCGTGAAAGGAGGGGGGGGGGCTAGTTGACCTCTCGCACCAGGGCCCAAGAGACATTAGCTACGCCCCTGGTCAGGGTAATCTATTTTAAAGAACGGGGAGTGAGCTAAGGTTATAACCAACAGCTTTAGTTATCTGGGAGTTTTTGATTGTTTTTAGGGGTTCATTATCAAGTTTCCTTCAATATTTCCTGATTGTATTTTTGTAGCTATCATGATATATAATAAAGTAATTTTTTATTGTTGATTATTTTGTTGTGCCAGCCTTTTTTTGCTCTATACTGTGTTTTCATATATATTGGTAGTCTATATAGTAGTTTTACACCCAGCTTTATATATTATAAGCAGCTCTGTGCACTCTCTACTTTTTGTGATATATAATGCTTGCCATGATGGGTAAATGTCAGATTGTTGTTGCAGACACGGGAGGACTGCGCTTCATGTAATACTGCAGGGCTAGGATGGGAAAACTACCTAGCTGTTTCTGTTGAGTAGGTGGAATCTCAGCTGGATTATAATAAAGGTACGTCTGTCACCCCACTAGGGTAGTAGAAAAGTGATGGGCTGCTGTTCTAAAGAGAGATGGCCTGGACCCCAGCCTGTTACATTAGTAGTTGATGCTGCTACAGTGATATTCTAACTGGTTTATAATGGAAGATTTACATTGGAGGGAAGATTTTTGGAGAACTACTGTGGGAAACACCGGATTTCAGCCTTTGCCCTATTGATGCTGCTAACAATCAAAGAAACAGTTTGGTACACAATTATATGAAGCTTGCTGGAGTGCCACAGAGTTGGACCCCCCAGGTAACACATTAATAAGGCTGCTGTTACACAAAAAAACTTAGGCCAGGTTCACATCACGTTTCATAACTTTGGATATGTCATCAGAATATGAAAATCAACTACTGACGTGTCTGTGGTCGGATTGGCATGGGCTGCAACAAAGTTTGGGTCATTCTTCAAGTGCTTACACCTTCTGAATGCTGCAAATCAAACTTTTCAGTCTAAGCTAAAACTTATACATGCTAGGATAATGACCCACATGTACTCACTTGATTAGTATGTTTGGGTCATTGAATTAAAAAGGGAGGGTGCTAATGGTGTAAAGAAATGTTTGCAGACGATTTTCAGATTTTGCCAACATACCCATGGTTCGGTGGCACAAAACGTCATGTGGACCCAGCCTAAGAGAACATGAACTGCTATGTAGGGCAAAAGCAGTGAAGAAGGAAATTGAACAGAAGACTGTCAGCAGAAAAGGGACAACATAATCCACCTAGTTTGCTTTTATATTATTTCCTTTATTATTATTTTCTTACAATATATGTTTATTCCAGGCGTGTTTACTTTCACTTATGTGGATTTACAACTACGTCTGCTGGAAGTTTGTTTTAGGCATCTACTACTTTTCAGTAAAATAGTATTTTCTGACATTACTTCTGATCTTCCTCCTAAACCTCTTTTAGTATTGCATTTAGCTCCCTGTGTAAAGTTATGTATTGGTTGTGATGTTAGCTGTCAAGGATCCGAGTCAGATCCCCGGACTTCTATTCTGGAGAGCTTGCAGACCGTTCCGTGACCCAGCCGGTCTCTGAAAAGATCATCCCGACCGATACTGCAGTACCGGCCAGATGATCTTTTTCGGCTGCAGAGTTCTGATGCGGGCGCATCCGTGCCCACCCGCATCAAAACTCCCCACAGCACACTATGCAGCGAGTGATAAAGGTCCACAGCTTCTTAAAATTTAAGATTCTTTATTCCAGCATCAAAACATAAAAAACAAAACAAAAAAGTGAACAGTGAACTAAAAAACACCGACGCGTTGCGAGGCTCTACCTCTTAATCATGGCAATGTGAAAGCATAAATGACAAGTTTTTATGTTGCCGCATGTGATGTAAATGAACTAGGGAACGCCCCTCAAAGGGAGGAGAAATCTCTTGTCAGGTAGATCACATGATCAGCTTACAAAGCATACAAAGTGCCTAACAAAAAACAAATATCAAAATTATTTTCACATAAATACATAAATAAAGCTGATTAGTATCAGACCAAATAGTTAGTAAATGTATAGTAAATCTGATTTATAGTTTAAACCTTTCGGGAATCTTGTATCTAATAAGAGAATCCACGGGACTTCTCGTTTGCACAATAGGGAGGTCCAATTACCACCTCTCCTGGGTTGTTTAACCCTTTCAATTTCGCTTACGCGGACTATTAGTGTTACCAGCATGGCAGTCTACAAAGTGTTTAGATAAACCTGATAACGGTCTACTTGATCTGCCCAGAGCATGTGACCTTATATCTGTTAGGTGTTCCCCCACCCGGATCTTGAGTTTACGTGTACTAGAGCCCACATATTGGACATTACAAATATTACAGTGTGCTCCATATATAATATGGGTGGTATTGCAATTAATGAAGGACCTGATTGTGTAACTACGGCCTGTGCTACATGATTTAATGACCTGACTTTTTTCAGTGAACTGGCAAAGGCCGCACCGCCAATTTCGTGCTCCATTGTCAGATTCACCGGTTGATATATCGCTGGGCACTAACAAATTACCCAACGTTATGCCGCGTCATGCCACACACCTAATGCCAACATTAAGGGCTGATTCACATCTTTTCTCTTGATAAAGTAAGGGAAGATATCTATTCACAATTTTGCAAATGTCCTGAAATTGGGGACTATATCTGGTAGAAAAAACTATTGCATTTTGAGGCTGAGTGGTTTGGGGACTGTTCATATTACGGTTTGATGTTTCATGTCTCTCTTGTAAGTGAAAGGAATGATCTTTACTTTCCGCTATACCCCTGGCTCTATTGATTACATGATATCTATACCCTCTGAGTAGGAGGCGATGGGTAAGTTGTTCTGCTTGGTGTAAATAGACCTCTTTATCTGAACAGTTATGTATAAGGCGAACAAACTCTCCTATGGGCAGATTTCTTGTAACGTGTGGTGGATGGCTACTTGTGGCATGGAGCACCCCATTTCCCGCACTTGGTTTTCTATAAATTTCAGAGAATATTTTCCCTTCCACAAACTTCAGGGTCACATCCAAAAAAGAAATAGACACAGGTTCAAACTTAAAAGTGAAACTAAGGTTAAGTGTGTTATCATTATTGATAAAACGCACAAACTCAACAGCCTCCTCATGTGAACCACGCCATATCAGGAGGAAGTCATCTATGTAGCGTCCATACCAAGCCACCAGGCCAACAAAAGGGTTATGGACACTACATAGATAGACCTCCTCCCAATAGGCCATGAACAAATTAGCCAAAGAAGGGGAAAAAGACGCGCCCATAGGGCAACCAAGTATTTGTAGAAAAAAATCCTCTCCAAACTGAAAAAAATTATTAGTCAGTAAAAAATCTGTAACTTTAAGTATAAATTCACACAGAACATTGCTGTAGTTACTGTATTTTCTGAGATGATATGCCAAAGCTGTAATAGCGGCACCATGAGGTATGTTCAAGTAAAGAGCAACTGCGTCACAAGACAGCCACTATACATTATCTAGCACTGGAAGGTGTTCTATATTGGCGAGTAAACTTTTGCTGTCTCGAACATACCCCATGGTCCGGACTGCCAATGGCTGCAGTAAGTTGTCTAACCATACGCAAAGTCTTTCCAACAAAGAATTAATGCCAGAAACAATAGGGCGTAACGGTGGAGGAAAAACATTTTTGGGGGTTTTGGGTAATGCATGAAAAATGGGGATAACGGGAAAAGAGGGGAAAAGATAAACATGTTGTTTGTCGTTCAGGATATTAAACTCCACTCCTGTATCCAACAAATCTTGTAGCTTTTTACTGATGATCCCAGTTGGATCACACGGCAACTTTTTGTACATGACTACGGAGCCCCCTTTATCCGATTTTCTGAATACTAGATAGGGGTTGTTCCTAAGCTCTGTCAAAGCCAAACGTTCTTTTTTAGTTAGATTATCTCTGTAAGTGTTGTCCCCAGAGTGAGTGTATAGATCAGTAAGAGCTTCTTCTACCCTGTGTTGGAATCAATCCATCCCAGATGTTCTGGAGATGACCTTTATCGGATGTCTTACGGGTTGTGGCCCGCAATATGTTTTTCCACAGGCTTCGGTATACCACTGCCGACTGAGTTAACCACTACAGCAGTTTGGTGAGCGGACATTCTTTCTATTTTGGCTCATGTTATGCAGCGAGTGGCCGGAACCGCTCGCTCCATAGTGTGCACTGACAAGGTTTTCTGCAGCCGCTATTCAATGAATAGCGGCCGCAGAAAACTGACATGTCAGTTGTTTGTGACGCTGCAAGAGATCTTGGCCGGAGTGTATACTATGTGTATACGCTCCAGCCAGGATCCTATAGGCAGTAAAGGCATGTATATTTTCGTAATGATCACGGCCGTTGTACAATGGTCGTGGTTTTACAAAAATATACGTTGTGTGAACATAGCCTTGGACAGTTCCTGTTAGGGATAGAGGCAGAGTGTCAGACTGGAAAGAAAATACCACTTCCTCCTGCAGGACATAAAACAGCTGAAAAGTACTGGAAGACTTGAGATTTTTAAATAGAAGTAAATTACAAATCTGTATAACTTTCTGACACTAGTTGAGACACTGTTAACACTGAACACACAGAAGAGGACATCGGGGGTACATGGACAGGTAAGCATCTAATTTTTTAAAAAATAATTTTTTAAAACGAATCATGCAAACATTCGCTTTGTCAATGAAGCACATTTTTGCAAACTTTTCTTTGAATTCAGCTTCACTGGATTAACTCTGTTTATCTCTAATCATTACATCTGGCTTTATAAAAGTAAGCTGGCAAATACAGAATATGTGTTAATGACCTATTAAACCAAGCGATTAGCGGCCGTATTTGGCTGATTATTAGCTGTTACGGCTGATAATCGCTTGGTGTAATAGCTCCTGTTAAAAGCAATGATCAGCTGACATGCACGATGTTGGCTAATCATTGTCTTTCAATATGTTGAAAAAAAACTAGAACGATAGCGACGGTCTGCTGGTTGTCACTCCATGTAATAGGAGCAGTGGCAGCAGACTGCCGATATCTCCTATCTAAAGATCGTCTTTGGAGCCCCTCCTGCAGCTCCCCGCAGCCCCCTCCCCCTGCTCTTACCCACTCGCTGTCGGCGTATGTAATAGCGCTGGCAGCAAGTGGGTAACAAGGAGCAAGCGAGCAAGCAAGTGAGATCTGACAGGTCAGCACTTGCTTCCTCCTCCAGATTGGAGTTTAGTTTTGTTTCTAATTCTTAGCTCTAGATAAAGGGATAGATGGGTGTGAAGCATTCAGTGATCGAATTCCAATCAGTAGTTTGTACACAGAGAATTCAACAAAGCATTGTATTACTAGAATGCAAATTTGCACAAGTGACAGCATTAACCAATGGATATTGTTATTGTTGCCAGGCAGGGCTATAGGCTTAGATTAATTCTTGTGTTTCAGTTTTTTTCCTTCTGCTAGCTCTGTGCATTTGCTGGGCATAATAACATATATTGTCTCTGACTATATGAAAATTTAACAGCCTGGTTAAAACAAAATATTACTTTCTACCTAACAAATGATATACATTTCTACACAGAATTTGTTCCATTTCAGTGGCTTATTATAAATCTATTGTAGCCTCCAGCTTCTGTTTTATTTATCATCCAAAGCAGAAATTTAAAGATGCATTATGGACTGTCTGCTAGAACCATGCTAGTTCATATTTCTAACCACAGGAACACTAAACTATCCTTGAAAAATGTCACTCTTGGCAATGTGTGTACTGATGTGTTCCTTCACCGGATCAGGTGCTAAGAAACAGCTTTGTAAGCGGTAAATAGCGGCTCCGTAGATCTTATTATATTCAGTTATTACAATGAGTTCTGCAAAACAGACATACAGAGAAAGAATATCAGGCAGCCATGGGCATAGGGAATTGCATAAATATTGATTTCAAATAGTTTTATTAGAACAGGTCTAATTCCAACTTATTACAGGGGTAGGATTCAAATGTTTAATAAGAGGTTTCCTCGCTGGTATGATAGATGCCTGCTGTGTAGCAAGCCGTGGAAAAAAAATGTTTACTCTAATAATCAAATTTACTAATTGGCAAGTTAAGTTGATGCACTAGAGATGTTTTTACCATGTGAAAAAAACAGCTCCCATTGTTAACTAAGCTGTGGTAAGGAAATGGCCTGTGTAATTCAGAGCAACTTGCCCGATTAAAGTTGAATAAGGCAATGAGTCTATATGGTGTCAACCCCTTAAAAAAAATCTGATCTGTGATTATTGCCCCTTTGAAAGATCTGTATGACCTATTCCTCTTAACAAGAGATGTTACGGATTATTGGAGAATGGCCAATGTCTTGCCTGTCCACAAGAAGGATGGCAGAGGAGATTTCTAGTAACTACAGACCAGTTAACTTGACATCTGTAGTTGTAAAAATTATGGAAATACTTCCAAAAAATGAAGATAACTGAATACCTAGAAATCAACCACTTGATGGGCTCGAACCAGCATGGCTTTACTGAGAACAGATTATGTCAGAGTAATGTAATTTTCTTTCATTTGTTTTAACTATGTTTGTATCCTAGTTCAAAGATATAGGTTTTCAGGTTACTTTTAAAGGTCTTGATGGTGGATGAGAGCCGGATGAGTCGGGGTAGTGAGTTCCAGAGTATGGAGGAGGCTGTGGAAACTATTGGAGGAGAATGCATAAAGGACAGTAGCAGGATATCAGGTCAGAGATATACAGAGGGGACAGGTTGTAGATGGCATTGTATTTCATGGTCAACAATTTAAAATGAATTTGTTGGGCAATGGGGAGCTAGTTAAGGGATTGGCAGAGGGGGAAGCAGAGTGAGGGGAAAGGTGGATTAGTCGGGCAGCAGAGTTAAGGATAGACTGGAGGGGAGCAAGGGTGTTAGATGGAAGTCCATACAAAAGAATGTTGCAGTAGTCCAAGCGGGAAATAATGAAAGAATGTACCAGCATTTTAATTGAGTCAGGGTTCAGGAAATGTTTTGAGGTGAAGGCATCAAGAGGTGGTCAGGGTCCAAATGTGAAGTTTAAAAGACAGGGTAGAATCAAAGGTGACCCCAAGGCAATGGATTTAGGGGACAAAGAGCAGCCGTTGATTGTGTTTGAGAAATTAGATGAAGGGGTGGAAAGATATGGGAAAAAGATAATTAGTTCCGTTTTGTAAGACAAAGATATAAAGAAAATAAGGCTATTTAACAGAGGTAAGGACAGATTTGAAATTACGGAGTGCTTACTTGTAAGTCTGAAGGTCTTCATTGGAGTGGGTTTTCATCCAGCACCATTTAGCAGCCCTGGACACTCACCTTAGTTGTTTGGTTAGGTTGGTGTGCCAGAGCTGTCTGTTGATGCGTTGTATTCTGTTGTGTGTGAGAGGGACGATAGGTTAAAGAGCTAAGCTAATTGTGGAATTGTAAAATGTTGTAACTGCATTAGTGTCATTCAGAGAAGTTATGGTGGAGAATGGCAGAGGGAGTCGGAGAGTGTTTGGATGTTATAAGAAAGCTATGAGAGATCAGTGCAGTCATCATAGAAGTCCCCCAGAGACCTTTTTTTTTTCATTACTAAAAAAAAATCCCCATAAAAAAAGTTTAAATCACCCCATTTTATAAATTAATAATAAATAAAAATAAATGAATAACATTTCAGATTTTTGGTCACCTTAAATCTGGAAAAATATAAATAAATTTGAGGAACATAGATAACATGTCAGTTTTACCATAGGTAAAAACGGTGTAAACATGACACCACCCCCCCCCCCCAATAAAAAAAAAAAAAAAAAAAAAAAAAGAAAACAAATTTTCTGGTCACACTGTATACATTGTGGAAAAATTAAGTCTGTAATTGTAAAGTAAAATTGGTGCCGCAAAAAAAATAAGAGCTTATTTGGGTCTGTAGGTGAAAAAATGCAAACGCTATGGCTATGGCCTTTTAAACACTAGGAAGAATAAATGCGCAAAAATGAAAATTAGCTCAGTCCTGAAGGGGTTAAATGTAAAAATGTAGAAGGAAAACAAAAACTTAATAATGGGTACAAAGCCTGAATTCACACTCTTTTTAGTAGACATCTAGTTACAGATTTTATAGGTAATATAATGTTATCATATTTGTTCTGGCTTTTGCAGAGCATCTATAGACAGTAGGAAATTGATGTAACTCACATCTGCATGTCTCCCTATCTGCACCACATTGTAATAATGATATGTATGTAGGCTTTACCTTTATGTTATACCTACCATATATTTTACCGCGTTTATATTTCTTCAGGACCACACAAGATCTGTATCATATATGCTCCGTATGTAAAAACCATTACTGCTCTCAGCCACACTGTCAGCCAACTTCCTGATGTAACCTTCAATAGTCACTGCTTTCTAAAACCTCAAGGTAAGGTAATAGAATCTTAAAAACCAAGATTTCCAAATCGCATACATATTGAAAAATGATTACTTAGAAATGACAAGTACGGTAATAAAACGCTACACAGGCACAAATTTCTAGCTTGATATTATTTCAATGTATAAGCAGGCTACTATACTGTTATAACACACTTCAACTCTCAGCTGTGGCATTTTTTTTCTTATTCTCTGTCTTGTTGATCTGTCAGGGGGCCTAAAGAGATTTACTGGGCAGAAATTTTTTTTATATAGATACATTGATATGCAGGTAAAGTAAAAAAAAAACAAAAAAACACATACCTTATTGGAGGGTGTAATGTTATAGACTCACTCATCCAGTCAGCTGCAGCACTGTCCTCAGTTGCTAATTGGATAAGCAGACTTGTGACATCATGTCCTCAAAACATGTTTATATAAACACACACACATTGAAATCCACTGCAATATGTGGTACAGTTATGCTATATGGCTCTGCATTCTCACAGCAGATTAAAAATGTAGCCCCATCCTCTTTTACTATTCAGCTGCCGGGCCTTCAAACAAGATAATACGTTACTCGCCCACGCTCCTGTTGCTTCTCCGGCTCCCGTGTTGCTGACATTTCCCGCTCAGTCAATCAGTGTGTATTCTCGGAATAGAGACGGAACGCGTGGGGTTTCCAGACCCTGACATGGGCTCCCTCCTATGGTGATATCTGCTCTTATGTTATATCTATGTGTATTTTTTTTATTTTTATTTATATGACATACTTTTCCTCTTTTCTTGATCTTGTGGCGGGACAGCACACTGATTAGTTGAGCAGGATGTCAGTGACTCGGGAGCCGAGAAGCAAGCGGGAGCACAGACAGGTAACTTATTATTTTGTTTGAAGGCCCGGCAGCTGAATAGTTAAGGAGGATGGGGCTACATTTTTAATCTGCTGTAAGAATGCAAAGCCATATAGTATAGCTGTTCCGCACATTGTATCAGATTTCACTGCGGGACTCATAGCATGATATCCACTGCAAATGTGGTACGTGTCAACGCAGCGCTAAAACAGACCAAAAAAGCCTCATACGCTTTTATTCCAACATGTTTTTACATTCTTGCTACTCTACTTTGTTTCTGAAAAACAGTAATTTTACTTGACCATTTTCCTTCTATTTGATGCAGAAAGATATGCAGTAGGTAGAACTAAATGGAAGAATACTGAATAAGTAGTTTAAAACTGCTGACGTCTGCATTTTGTGGCTATATAGATTTATGGAACATGGATATCAGGGCAGATGGAACACAAACATGATGGCAGACTACTGCTGGTGTTTACAGCGTGACAACCCTGATCATAACTATTCCAGGGCATCCCAAAAAAAAGAATAGTCGCACTGACACTGATCCCGGCTCGGCAATCTGTAGATCTTGGCTGCAGCAGCCCAGAGTAACACAGCTCTGATCTAATCAATCAGTGCTGTATTATGTATACAGCAGTGATCTCTATAATAGATCAGTGCAGTTGTATTAGCATTCTCCCAGGGGGGAATTTAAATTAATTTATGTAAAAACGTTTTTTTATTAATAAAAAATCCCATGCCCTAGTAAAAGTTTAAATCATCCCCTTTTCCCATTTTACAAAAGTAAAAAAAAATAAACATATTTGGTATCGCTGCATGCGTAATAGTCTGAACAATTAAATGATTGCATTCCTTATCTTGCACGGTAAATAGTGTAAGTGCAAAAACCCGCTAAAGTGCAAAATTGCTGATTTTTGGTCACAACAAATGCAGAAAAATTGTAATAAAAAGTGATCAAAAAGTTACACATATGCATGCAAAGTACTGACAGAAAAAACAAATCATGGCGTAAAAATTTACACCTCACACAGCCACATACACCAAAAAATTAAAAGTGTGTTAAGGATAGGAATAGGGCAATTTAACCCTTTAAGGACATGGCCCATTTTCGTTTTTACGTTTTCGGTTTTTCCTCCTTGTGTTTAAAAGGTCATAGCACTTGCATTTTTCCACCTAGAAACCCACATGACCCCTTATTTCTTGCGTCACTAATTGTACTTTGCAATTACAGGCTGAATTTTTGCATAAAGTACACTGCGAAACCAGAAAAAAATTCAAAGTGTGGTGAAATTGAAAAAAAAAAACGCATTTCTTTTATTTGGGGGAAATGTGTTTTTACGCCATTCGCCCTGGGGTAAAACTGACTTGTTATGCATGTTCCTCAAGTCGTTACGATTAAAACGATATGTAACATGTATAACTTATATTGTATCTGATGGCCTGTAAAAAATTCAAACCGTTGTTAACCAATATACATTCCTTAAAATCGCTCCATTCCCAGGCTTATAGCGCTTTTATCCTTTGGTCTATGGGGCTGTGCGAGGTGTCATTTTTTGCGCCATGATGTGATCTTTCTATCGGTACCTTGATTGCGCATATACGACTTTTTGATCGCTTTTTATTACATTTTTTCTGGATTTGATGCGACCAAAAATGCGCAATTTTGCACTTTGGGATTTTTTTGCGCTGACGCCGTTTACCGTACGAGATCAGGAATGTGATTAATTAATAGTTCGGGCGATTACGCACGCGGCGATACCAAACATGTTTATTTATTTATTTATTTGTTTACTTTTATTTAAAACCTGGGAAAAGGGGGGTGATTCAGACTTTTATTAGGGGAGGTGGATTTTTACTATTAACAATACTTTTTTTTTTTTTTTTACACATATACTAGAAGCCCCCCTAGGGGACTTCTAGTATATACACTTGGATCTCTCATTGAGATCTCTGCAGCATAGATATGCTGCAGAGATCCATGAGATCGGCACTCGTTTGCTTTCGGCTGCTGCAGCCGGAAACAAACGAGTGCCGAGCCGAGGACGGCGCCATCTTGGACGCGTCCCCGGCCGGCATCAGTAACGGAGATCGCTCCTCCGGGACAAGGTCCCGGAGGAGCGATCTCCCCCACTAGACACCAGGGAAACGTTGCCTCCGGTAATCGGAGGCAGCTGTCAACTTTGACAGCTGCCTCCGATTAGCTAATTAGCGGGCACGGCGATCGGACCGTGCCCGCTAATAGCGGCGGTCCCGGGCTACACGCGGCACCCGGGATCGCGGCACTTCAAAGCGGGGCCGCCGCGTGGCCCCGCTTTGAAGTGCTAATGAGGACATAGGACGTACCGGTACGTCCTATGTCCTTAAGAGGTTAAAGAATGTTTAGTTGTTGTTTTTTTTAAAGCCATCAAATAAAATAAAGGTTATACAAGTTACATATTGCTGTAATCGTACCAACTTAAGGAACAGAAATAACATGTCAGTTATACCATAGGGCGAATCATGGCCGCCATCAGGGCAGTATTGGCGGTACAGCTGTAAGGGGCCCGACCCCAAACTAGGATCCAGGGGGGACGGCCGTCCAGCCTTCCATCATACAGGCTCCTTACACCTGTACCGCACAGGAAGGAAGAGGTAGAGACACAGGGCCCCCTCCTCCTCCCTCTCTCTCACATGCTGCAAGGTCAGAACATGAGAGGGAGGGGGAGGAGCCAGAGCCACTGTGTGAGGAGCAGAAGACGGGCCTGGAGCTTCCCTGCATAGAGTAAGTGTGTGTGAGTGTGTGTGTGTGTGTGTGTGCGTGTGTGAGAGAGAGTGTGTGTGTGTGTGTGTGTGTGTGTGTGTGTGTTTGCGTGTGTGAGAGAGAGAGAGTGTGTGTGTGAGTGTGTGTGTGTGTGAGAGAGAGAGAGAGAGAGTGTGTGTGAGTGTGTGTGTGTGTGCGTGTGTGTGTGTGAGAGAGAGAGTGTGTGTGTGTGTGAGTGTGTGTGTGTGAGAGAGAGAAAGAGAGTGTGTGTGTGTGTGTGTGTGTGTGCCCATCCTGGACTAGTAAATAAATCTATTTCTGCTGAACCAGTCCCTGCCCAATGTAACACAGCTCATTGTCCAGGTCACCTATATAGTATAGTATATGAGGATTATTACAGTGTATGGGGGGGCTCTGCTATGGTATATGAGGATATAGGAGGGATTATTACAGTGTATGGGGGGATGAGGGGGCTCTGCTATGGTATATGAGGATATAGGAGGGATTATTACAGTGTATGGGGGGGCTCTGCTATGGTATATGAGGATATAGGAGGGATTATTACAGTGTATGGGGGGGCTCTGCTATGGTATATGAGGACATCGGGGGGATTATTACAGTGTATGAGGGGCTGTATGGTATCTGTATACTATATATATCAGCAGTGGCTGACCAGGCATGCTAGGTGTTGTAGTTGCACAGTAGGTTAAGTGTTTTAAGTGTGCTGTTTGTCTGCCGGAGAACCTACACCCCAGCTAGCTGGGAGTGATGCGCCCTGTGCAACCGCACAGGTCGCACCCCCAAAGGCCGGCCCTGAGTCAAAGATACGTTCCATATTTTTTGTTAGTGTGTGGGGGGGGGGCAGACAATTTGGCTGTATGGGGCCCCGAAATTCTTGATGGCGGCCCTGGGGCGAATGGTGTAAACACAAAACCCCTCTAAATAGAAGGAACTGCTTTCACAGTATATTTTATGGAAAAATTAAGTCTGTCATTGCAAAGTATAATTGGTGTCGCAAAAAATAAGGGCTCATGTGGGTATGTAGGAGAAAAAAATTAAGCGCTATGGCCTTTTAAACACAAGGAAGACAAAATGAAAGCAAAAAAATTAAAATTGGCTCAATTAATCAAACATTTCTCATTTGTTAAAAAATGTGACATATTGCATATTTTTTGCCTTCAAATATGGAATCAGCACCTTCCATTTGGGTAAAATGAGCAATTTTTTTTTTAAATGTAGACCACTATGATAATTTCTTTATTTATATAGAACAATTTATTCCATTAGGGCTCGTAATCTGAATTCCCATATCTATATGTTTTTGGAGTGTGGAAGGAGACCAGAAAACATACAAACTGCTTGATGATGTTGTCTTTGGTTGGATGTGAACCCAGAAGCTGCAAGGCAACAGTACTAACCACTAAGGCACTGTGCTGATTGTAGTTCTGCTTTAATGTATTGACAATTATGATATATCAGTAAAGAGGATATACAGTAGCTTAGGGGATAAGGGGCCCAGCCTAGCAGAATAAGATGGAAGTGAGTGCAGACTCTAACCGCGCAGGTGACAAACTGCATCCCTTCAGCTGTTACAAAACTACAATTCCCATCATGACTGGACAGCAAAAAGCTTTGCAGTTGGCTGTCCAGGCATAATGGGAATTGTAGTTTTAGCTTATGATATGCATAGGTATGGCTCAGCAATTGGTAAAGGAATTGGGGGAAAAGTTGCAATTTGTGATGCTTTTAGGGTAACTTTTAGGGGGGAATTATAAGTAAATAATGTTCAAATGTAAGGCTATATTCACACAGTGTAAAAGTACGGCCGTTGTTGCCTTTGGCAACAACGGCCGTACTTTGTGTGCTGTGAGACACTGCCTTATTTCCTATGGGAACCTGGCCGGAGCGTATACTTATCGTATACGCTCCGGCTGGAAACCCATGCCGGGCCGCAAAGAACTGACGTGTCAGTTTTCTGCGGCCGCAATTCATTGAATTGCGGCCGTAGGAAACCATGTCAGTTCACACAATAAAGCGAGCGGCTCCGGCAGCTTGCTTCATTGTGTCCTATGGGGAATTCTGATGCGGGTGCACGCTGATGCGCCCGCATCAGAACACTACGGTCATAAAGATCATCCGGCCGGTACTTAGGTTGATCTTAGCAAAGACCGGCCGTTCCGTGACAAAGTGTGAACATAGCCTAAAAGTGAAATATGTACTTTGTATTAGGAACATGTATGCAACATCTGTAAAATGTGAGTGCAGCATGTGTTCAATGTGTTAACAGCCTAATTGTCATGATCATTATTTTGAAGTCTGCTCAGATACATTGTGCACATTGGACATCCGTCCTTCTATTGACTTTAATGCATTGCATTGAAGTCAATTAGATCTTGACAATAATGGACGGCTGCCGCTCTTTTTTGATGTTGTGTGAACTTAGCTGATATGTGATTTTAAATGTTTTCTTCTCATGATGAGAGTTGAAGATTGCTGCAGTTGAACTGTTACTTTAGATAAAGTTAAATAAATCATGGTATCAGCGACTTATCTATACAGTGTTTAAAATTTACAGTACAGACCAGATGTGATGTTTCTAAGCCAATGTTTTATTAGTTATGCTATCAGGCAGGATGTTATATGTTAATGTAGATAATGATTTTCAAGTATGAATGAGCAATCAATGTAAGTGTATACACAATATACATTTCACAGATGTAGCTGACACTATGAAAAGTCATGACTGTAGCCAGTGCTTCGGGATTGCTTTTTGGGAATCTGTTTAAGATCCTAACAATTACAAAGATAGTTAATAAGTGAATACACTGAAAATACATACACTGCACTGATAGACTCCCTGCTCATTTTAGAGACTGTGGGGGACTGAACACCCGGACCCTGGCCGATCAAATGAAATTTAAAGCGACTCTGTACCCACAATCTGACGCCCCCAAACTGCTTGTACCTTCGGATAGCTGCTTTAAATCCAAGATCTGTTCTGGGGTCCGTTCTGCAGGTGATGCAGTTATTGTCCTAAAAAACCTTTAAACTTGCAGCCCCGTGCCCAACGGGAGTATCTGTGCCCTAACCTTGCACCACCCCTCTGTCCCTCCTCCCCACCCTCCTCATCATTAGGAATGTCACTGGGACATTTTCTCCATGCTGAACATTGCACAGATCCTTAATGATCCAGCCAATGTTCAGTATTCACACAGGAGAGGAATAGGAGCCAATCTGCCTGGAGCATTCCTAATGATGAGGAGGGCAGGGAGGAGGGTCAGAGAGGTTGTGACAGCCTAATGCATCAACAATCTAAGCCCCGGCCATTGGGCATGGGGCTGCCAGTTTAAAAGTTGTTTTTTAGGACAATAACTGCATCACCTGCCAAACAGACCGCAGGACAGATCTTAGATTAAGAGCAGATTTCTGAAGGTACAAGTGGTTTTTATTTGGGGGGGGGGGGGGGGGTCAGATTGTGGGTACAGAGTCGCTTTAAGGGAGCATCTATAGACTGCCATAGTAATAGTGCAGGTGTACTTGCAGTCCTTGGTGAAACAATTGAAACGGCATACAGTAATATCACAGTTTCAAATTACAAACTTACCTGTATAAAGCTATATAATCGTGTTTTTAACATGAGATAATGTAAAAAATAAGATTCAATGCATTTTAACAATTATTTCCTTTATATTTGTAGACAGGAATACTAAAGTTTTTTCTGATATCTGAATTAATAAGGCGGTAAATGTTGCATAAATATTTGCAGCCTGACTTCCTGGAGGTTTCTTCTCATTCTTCTATAACACCTTAGCAGTCAGTACCTGCTCATGTACAGCATAGGTGCCCAACCATTGATACCTTGTGAGCCACATTTAACTTGGAGTGATGGTCAGGAGCCACATTCAATTTGAAAATGTGTTTAAGTTACTTAGAGGCTACTTTGGGTTCCTTTGTAACCTTGCAGACTCATCTACTCCTCCCTCTTGACATCAGCATTGTTAATCGACAATTTTTGGGGTAGGTATTAATGGTCATGAATTTCTTCCAATTGTTTATCATCTGTCTGAAGTGGATTTAGTCCAAAACCTATAGAGAGGGTCTTGTCTGAAGTTTGTTGAAATGACTTTTTAATCCTATAGAAATATTGTGTTCGTAACTAGTGTGAGCAATTCATGGGAAGGAACTTACCAACAACAGAGTTAAAGCTTTTTTATAGGAAGAACGGACTAAAATTGTTCCAAGACTAATCCACAATTCTCAGGAACATTTAGATGCAGTTATTGCTATGCAAATAGGTCATACTAGATATGCAAAGCAAAGTCTTCTTTTTAATTCATTTGTTTGATTTCTCTTTATTTACTTTTAGGAATCTGATTTAGTTTTTAAGTCAAATTTATGCAGAAATACAGAAAACTCTGAAATGTTTCACCAACTTTCAATCCAATCCATCCCTGACCAAATATCCTGAACGCAATGCTCCCCAAAAGAATTGAGATAGATCATTACATAATTTCCCCCAGTGTTCAGTAAACATTCAGCAAAATCATTGGTCCATCTCTGCCTATAAGAATCCTTTGCAGTCCATTCAATATTATAATCCTACCTCAGTAATATTCATCCTAGATCATGTATTCCTCATTACTAAAAAAAAGTTCACCAAGCGGCTTTATCTTAAGTTAGAATACACGCATAAATGAGTTGTGACCGGTGATGGATTGAACTCTGATGTGCTTTATGGCACATGCAGTTCATCCATAAACTGGTAACCAACATTAAAATGCTAAAGTAATATCAAAGCCGCCATAAAAAGACACTTTTTTTGTATGTGTTTTAACCCCTTCCGTAACTGAACCTCCTCGATCGGGTGGAGGTGTTTAGAGCGGGGCCCCGCGGCAACACCGCTCTGAACCGCCGCAATCCTGGGTGTTAATAATATCCCGGGACTGCGGCTATTAGCAGGCACAAGAAATGACACCTCAACCATCCCCATAGACCAAAGGATAAAAGCGTTATAAGCATGGTCATAGAGCAATTTTAAGGATCATTTAGAATTTTAAAAAGGTTTTAATCTTTTAAAAGCCATCAAATAAGATGAAAGTTACACAAGTTACATATCCTTGTAATTGTACTGACTTGAGGAACATAGATAACATGTCAGTTTTACCATAGGACAAACAGTGTAAACACAACCCCCCCAAGCCCCCCCCCCCAAAAAAAAAAAAAAAAAAATTTGCAAAGTTATTGCAAAGTACAATTAGTAGCGCAAAAAATAAGGGTTCATGTGGGCCTGTAGGTGAAAAAAGGAAGTGCTACGGCCTTTTAAATGCTAGGAGGATAAAACGAAAGCGCAAAAACGAAAATTTGCATGGTCCTGAAGGGGTTAATGACAAGTATTCTGCATGAACAAAGAATACGTATATGGCACTCTATTTGCATATGTTTATGTTATCATTTCCCATTTAATAAATTAGCTCTTTTGGCAAAAAATCACATTTAACGATGCGTCTGCCTTGACAATAACCGTGTGCAACATGCTTCACATACACATGGCTGTATTCTATGTCTGGAGGATATATACAATTGCAAGGCAATTAGCTGTGATTGCGTGGGAAATCTCAGGCTCCATCCACCTTTGCTCCTGACACCCTTGCCTTACATTCCTGTTCAGAGGTATCAACTGGAGTGACAAAAACAGGAAAAGGGGAAATTGCTTGAATCACAAAATAGTTTAAATCAGCCTTGAAAAATTGATGATTTTGCAAGCATGACCATACTATAAATATAGACTGCAAGGAAAACAATACAATAAAAGAGTAGAATTCACCATGTCCTTCTATAATGCAATAAAACTTTCTGTAACCTTGAAATGGCCTTTTTATTTTCACCCCCTGATCCCTTTGGCAAGCAGGAAAGCTGTACTCCTGAGTAGTAAATAATAATAATGCTGTTATTTGTATAGCACCAACTGATTCCACAGCACTTTACACAGTTTGTCAGTCTTGGTCCCTGTCCCCATTAGGGCTCACAATTTCAATTGATCTAACAGCATGTTTTGGGTGTTTGGTTACCTCCTTGTGACAAGAAGCACAAAAATTTTGATCAGAGCAGGTTGTGTTATTTCAGATGTAATGGTTCTTAATGTATTGAATATTATGTATGTCACTTAAAAATATGTAGTCAGCAAAATAATTTATTAGATATGTTTCAGCTTTATCAGTCTGACAAGAAAAAAAGAATATAGTAAGGAGTTAGTTTGGCAAATGGCTCTGCTGCGAATAGCTGCCAGACAGAACCCATGCCCGGAGAAGGGGTGGGTAAAAAAAAATAACGTCCACTTACGTCCTTGGGTCCCGAGCTCCTGCACGCATTCCACTGCACTGGTTTCTGGTGCGCGGCCAGAGACCTGGTATTTGGACGGGACATGAAACATAATTCAGCCATTCAGTAGCTGTAGCAGTGATCTTAAATATATTGAGGAATTTAAAACTACTGTTTGTTAGAGGGTCCTGCCATGTAAAAAATACTAATCTAATCCTCCAGCATTATGTTATAGAACAGGAGGAGCGAAGCAGATTAACGTTTAGTCCTGTGAGAAAAGGTCCCAGAAAACTTGTCATTTAATCATAGAAATCTTTGCTTATTTTGAGCTAAGTAGTCAAGTGGGCGGTCCTAGTCTGTGATTGACAGCTCTCCCTATATGGATACCTATACACAGATAACTGTTTATTACTGAGAAGGACTGCTCACGACTGCATAGCCCAGAAGGAGAAGAGATTTCTATGAATAAATGACAACAAAACTATATATCATTCTGCTCAGCTCCTCCTACTCTAAAACAGGGTGGTTTGCTTTTAAAATAAAGGTTAAAACCTCACCTGTGCCCTTTCCTTTCATTTATTGTTTATAATGTGCACAATTCTCTATGGTGGGCTTTGTAGAAAACTTTTGACATGTCTCTTACAAAGGGGGAGATTTATCAAATTGACGTAAAGTAGAATTGGCTCAGTTGCTCCTAGCAACCAATCAGATTCCACCTTTCATTTTCCAAAGAATCTGCGAGGAATGAAAGGTGGAATCTGATTGGTTACGGGCAACTAAGACAATTCTACTTTACACCGGTTTGATAAATCTCCCCCAAAGTGTATAAAATAGCTGCTGTTTTATTATGCAAGACCATAGGACCAAAATATGCTGTATATAGCCACTAACAGGCTGGATGATGAAAGGTGATGTGTTGCGATGTGATGGTAATTCTTTGATCACAAGCCACATATGTCCTCATGTCTCTTATGTGCTTGAGAAGTAAATGTAAAATTTTGTTGCATCAAAAATATTTATGTGAACATCAAGGGACCTGTCCAAACGATACATTAATGATGAATAAAGCTTTTAAGGTGGGGGCTGTGCTAAATGTAGAAAGTGCATCCAAATCTGTGATTCATATGACTTATTCAAATCGAGGTCCCCTGGGTGGCGGCATAAGCGGGCTTACTTAATCTGGTTTTAGGGAACTTTTTATGGCTGACAAGTATATAGCATGAGAATGAGTCCTCTGAGATAGGTAATATTTCCTGGTCTTTATCTCTAAGCCCATTTGTTTTGTCAGTAATGTTTAGTGCTCCAATATATTTTCTGAGGCGTTCTTTAGGGATGTAAGTTTTATGCATTGATGCTAGGGATTTATGAACCATTATGTATACATTAATTGATGGGGTGCACACAGACCAACTTGGCTTAAATAGTTTCATAAAACTCCTAAAGTCCCTGCACAGCGCATAATAGTTTAAAGATGAAAAGTTCACATTAGGGATTTTTTTAATTATGTCTCCATAAACCTGAAAACCAATTGAGGTTAATAAAATACTAGAATTAGCTGGGTGTTTTGTCTCTTTTTGTAGAATAACATATGTATGTTTAGAGCTAATAACATTGCAATACACTCATATTGAGGCTTAAAGGGGTATTCCACTCTGGTAAAATACATGCAGAATCAACCCCCCTGGAAACTAACAATTTGTTCCATCACCTTTTCTGTCTCCTTCCCTCAGTTCTAAGCATGCTGCTTTCCGCTAAAGACACAAAATACTGCCCCCCCACCACCGTCCCTTCTGGGACGGCTCATGCAAGCAGTGTCCCTGGCTGGCTGTTTCTGCACTCTGTGAGGCTGGGAGGGTTAATCACGGTGAGGTCAAGAGTAACTTGACCTTAGATTAACTCTTCCACATTACAGTTTGCTAGTGAGGCCGTCAGGGACACTGTTTACATGAGCCATCTCGGAAGAAGGGGGAGAGAAGGGGGAGATGCGGTGAACAGATACCACACAGTTTTCTGTAGAAAGCAGCAGTCTCAGAACCGGGGGCAAGGAAACAGAAAAGGTAATGACAAGTATGGAATAAATTGTTAGTCTTAAAGAGAGGGTGGGGGTGATTTAACATGTTTATTTTTTTTTTTACTTAAGTTGAATACTCCTTTAACTCCTCAAGAACAGAGCCTAAAATGGCCTAAAAGACCAGACCAAATAATTTTTTTTCCTCCTCACTGTAATGTCCATTACCCCCTACCTGCTCTGGCTAACACTGAGCTGTAATTATCTACCTTTCTCTCAGCCTGCTTGTCCTCTGCTTAAAGAGAACCAATCACACACGAAATTCAAATTTTGTAAATACTTTTAATTATTTTTTCGGCCACGTTTTCACTTTATTTACTTTTTACTGCACTGCCTCGCGCTGGCTCTTTTCAAAAGAGCTCGCGCCAGACAGGAAGCTCCCATCATGCACAGCGGCAGCAAGGACAGGCACTGCCATCTTGATTACTTCATTTGCGTTCCAGTGGTGGAACGCAAGAAACGTAATCAAGATGTTGGCGCCCGGCTCGAACAAGAGGATTGGGTAAAGTACAAGATACATACTGCAAAGGCAGTCTGTATCTTATATTTAGCTGATCCTCTTGTTCGCTGCAGCAAGGCCAGCGCCGCCATCTTATTTATGTTGATTGCGTTCCACCACTGGAACGCAAATGATGCAATCAAGATGGCGGCGGCGGCCTTGCTGCAGAAAACAAGAGGATCAGGTAAAGTATAAGATACAGACGACAAAGGCAGTCTGTATCTTCATAAATAGACAAAATGAAGATACAGACTGCCTTTGAAGTATGTATCTTATACTTTACCTAATCCTCTTTTGCGGTGCAGCAAGGCCGGCGCCACCATCTTGATTACGTCACTTGCGTTGCAGCTGTAAGGGCTTGTTTTTTCAGGAACAAGTATACTTTGTAATGGAGCCTTTTACTCTACCATAAACTGTAAGACAAAACGCCCAAAATATTATTTATAGGGAGAAATTAGAAAAAAAAGCCATTCTGCACATTTTTAGGGGGTTTCTGTGTTTATGTAATGCAATTTATTGTAAAACTGACATTATATCTTTATTCTATAGGTCATTCTTAATACAGCAATATGCATTTTTACATAGCTTAACTGTCCTTTCAATGTAATTTTTCAGAAATAAATAAATATCAAAAGTGATTTTCAGAAACTCTGTATTAGATTTTATTAAGAAAAAGAGTTTCCTCCTGTAGTCAAAAAGCTGTTTTCCTACCTGCCCAACCCCACATACACATACACAGGATTTCTGTGTCTATAATGCTCTATAGAGAGAGGAGGGGCCAAGAGGGATAAGTGAGCACGGAGGAGAGAAAAATCAGCCTTGCAAAACACTACACCCTGAAATCTTATCTCACAAAGCTTCCAGATAAGCACTGACCTTTATGACCTCTGAATCCAGCGTTTTATGTGCCCAGACAGTCTGCAATCTTTAAAGCTTCTTGTCTTCTATTCCTGCTAACTCATGCCCCTCGCCCCCTCCTCACTCTGTAGTATATAATCAACTCAGCAAAGCCCTCTTCACTTCACCTCTCTGTAATGAAGATGACTTTGCCTGATAGTGAGCAGCTAAAATCATCTTGATTTCTGCAAAAAAAAAAAAAAAAATGTTACACTTTACACTTTAATGTTTTATTATTTTTTATAACAGTAAATTGCAAAAGTTAATTGAAAGATGACCTTCACAAGTATTGCTAGTTCACAGCACAAAATTAATCAGCTACTACAGGCAATGATAACATGTAGGCAATTTGGTGCAGGCAACAGGTACAAAGCATATTTGCCTTTAGGCAATGCCCACAGGGGAGTCCAAGTACCCTCAAGGGTTCTAGCTTTGTCTCACTCCAGGTTGTGCAAGCTGAAAGTTGTACTCTTTTGCCTCAATCCCTTCCTGCCCCTCTATGAAACCTTTCTGCTGCCCTGCATCGCTCTCTGTCACCCTGCATCCCTCTATGCAGACCCTCCCTGCACCCCTCTCTGCCCCCTATCCAGCATTAGAAAAAACATGGGCACCTTCTTCCAGAGACAGAACCACTATTGTCTCACGTTTAGGTGTGGTTTGCAGTTAAGCTTCATTCATTTCAATAGAGTTGCAAAACCACACCCCAACTGACAAGAGTCTTGTTGTCTTTGGATGAAAGTGGCCATTTTTTTCTAATGCGGGATAACCCCTTTAACCTGCTGGTGTTCCTTTGTAGAGACTCACACAATAAATCCAATGGTACCTGTCTTAAAAATATCACTTGTACTGTTGCTGTGAAATCCTCTGAAAACATACAGTGTATTTATCTCAGATTATATTTTGCAGTTTTTTTTAATAACATGATTAAATACAGTATGTTTGGAAAAAAGTTGAAAACTGTATCCAACATTATGATGCATCAAACATTGTAGGTTAATTAACTTTTTTGGTTTAATAGGGGTGGGCCAGAGCCATCTCCCCCCAAGTGCACTGAAACACCCACCTAGCAGCTGTTTCAGTAACACCTCCCTAATCCATATGAATTACCTTCCCGAGCCCTAGTGTAGCTTGTCTGACCTTCAAGACCCGAAGAATGTACACTAACTATGCAAGGTCACAGGGCAGGACCACTGGATTCAGGGTGAAGAGCTCTGATAACTCTGATAACCCACAACGTTTGATGCATCATAATGTTGGATACAGTTTTCAACTTTTATTCCAAACATACTGTATGGAATGTTACTAATAAAAACTGCAAATATAATCTGAAATAAATACACTGTATGTTGGCTTTAGAATCAGAACAGAAGATCAGAATAAAGGGGATTAGTGATGCCATTTTTAGATTTAGTAAGAAGCAAATAAAAATGCTGCTCAGTGTTGTATAGTAAGAAAAAATGAGTGGAAAACCAAAGCTAGAAGATACATCAAATTAATCTACAGAAATAAAGAAGAACCCATCTGGAAAACTGTAGATAAAATAAAACATGACTAAAGAACTGGATTTAGATCAGATCTGGAACAGTAAGCAGTTATGAGAGTCACAGCACCAAGCATGGTGAATACTTGAGTGGCTGCTAGTGATCCTGTCAGGCTGTAGAGTTAGATGCCAATCCTTTTGGCATGCTTGGTTGTAAACTTCAGCAAGCAAGTAAATTGGTAACAGATGAGGTCTGTATGTCTAAGCTGAACACATGCTGCTGTCCAAGGTTCTGCAAAGGTTTATTGTTGGATGCTTCAAAGACAAGCTCTTCTTGGTCAGTCTATGGCAGGGAAGGGGACCTTTGGCCTCCCAGCTGTTACATCATACCTGGTCAACCAAAGCAAAATCATTGGCTGTCAAAATACAATAAAATTGTAGTTTTGCAAGAATTAAAGGACCACAGGTTCCGCATCCCTTGTATATGGCTACAATTTAGGACACAGATCACAAGCCCTTTTTTGTATGAAAATGAGAAACAAGATAAAAGATATCACTTTGAAATGGACCCAGTCTGATATCCACATGGGGTCTTCAGTGAAAAAAGGATTTTCCACGCTCCTCATATCATGCAAGCTGTAATGCTTCTTTCCTTGCCATTCCCATCTCTTAGCCTGCTTACTGTCAGTTGGGGCTCAGCTTCCAGGGATAGCACTTTAGGAGCTTGGGAAAGCCTCCTTGACTCTCTGCACTGAAGAATAAAAACATTTCTATACATTCTGGAAGCACATACAGATATATGAAAGGTACCATATGTATCCTTGCCCTAAAAGCTATCTAACAGCATCAGCAGTTTGGAATACGGTGGAAATTGGCAACATGTTAGCTTGGTGTCTAACATTGTTGCATTGTATTTCTTGGAATCTTAATTTAAATCCAACCAAGGTCAGGGGGAAAAAGTTTTCCCAACGTTTACTCGAGCTTCCTCTATCTATTCTAGTTTATTTCCATTTCAAACCATACTGATAGGCTAATTTGACATCTACATTATGAACTTCATTAGGGATATGGAAAATATCTGTACAGTGCAAATGAATTACATTAATAAATAAAACTAGTCAAGTCATTAAAAATATACTGAAACACATTTGCATTATATGCTGACCAGTGGTAGCCTGACAAATAAAACTGATGAATTAGAAATGTGTGAACTATAATGTGAGGAACAGTAAGACCTTGTGGGAACAATTGAGACATGCATGATAACTATCACTGGATGGTCAATTTACTTGGTCAAAGTAATAGCTTGTTCAGAAAAGATCATTAAAATATGTGAGCCTTCATGCGTAGACGTACATGCAAGGAAAAATAATAATACATTACTTAGAGATATTTGCCATAAAACACCAAATATAACAGAAACCACACAAAATCTGCTAGCCACACAGATGAGACAACAAATTGGCTTTTTACTGTGGGGAACTTCAACTACCCTGATGTAAACTTGAAAACTGAAACGTGGCGTTAATTGAAAAACAAACTGTGAATTACTAACTAAAGAGAATTAACCTTCACAACTTATGCAGGACCCAACTAGAGATGAGTTCTCTTTTGAACTTTTGGAATCAATTGACCAGACAGAATACCTAAGGAGAAAGTTGGGGGACATCTTTAAAATAGTGACCATAAAATTATAAATTACCGCGTGTCTTTCAATAGAATATTTTGTCGGGAAACCCTTAAAACATTGAATTTCTAAAAGGTGAAACTTGATCATCAGGCACTAAATGGGATATTTTTAAAAGCATCTTAAATTTTTGCTGTGAAAGGTAAATACCTTATGGGAATAAAGGGCTATAAAGAGGAGAAAACCATTGTGGATAAATACTAATATAAGGAAGCAATAAATAAAAAAGCATTTACACTACTAAAATAGGAATGCAGTCAAGTAGCCCTAAAAAGCTATAAAGAAGAAAAAAAATAAACTAGATAAACAGATAAGATGTTGAAGCTGGAGATGGAGAAGATCATTGCCAAAGAGACTAAAATAACTCTTTAACCCCTTCATGTCCACAATTGGTATATATACGTTCCTGCAGTGAAGGGGCTTGTAATTCCAATGTGACTGATCCCACACAGGTCAGTGTTTCTGGAGCCAGGTGTAATGACAGGCAGCCATGGTCATGCAGCTGCCTGTCATTATCCCCTTAAACACTGCGATCTATAGCAATCACAGCTTTTAAGGAAGTTAGTGACAGGATAAGCACCTGTCACTGACTGATCAGGGTCTTGATGACCTTCCCAGATAAGTGGTAGAGATATTCTTACCTCGGTCTTGTCAAATCAGCAATCTTCTGATCGCAGGCAAGCTTCATGAGATGATCGCCGATAGTACTGATTAATGCCATGCTATGGCATTAATCAGGATATGCAATCCAATGATGGCATATGTACTGTAACTGTAGTAAAGTTAAAGTAAAGTAAAGTAAAAGTTAAAAAAAATATATTTTAAAAACTCTTATAAAATAGCCACCCAAGTTTAAGTTACCTCCTTTCCCATTATAAAAATAAAAATGTGTAAAATAAATAATGGTTATATATCAAAGCGTGCAGAATTGTCTGATCAATTAAAATATAACAATATTGTTTCCACAAGGTAAACTGTGTACACGGAAAGAGGGGAAAAAACACCAGCATTGATAATTTTTTTTTAATTATATTCAGAAGTTTTTTTTACCAAAAGCCAACAAAACTTTTCTTTTATACCACTAAAATACCAATAAGTACTAGAAGTCATGGTGCAAAAATGATATTACAACCAGCCTTGTAGGTGGAAAAGTAAAAGCGAAATGGCTCTTAGAAAGCGAGGAGGAGAGTGCTGCTTCATTGTGACCTGACCTTCGGTCATTAAGGGGTTAAATTTTCTTTAAATGTTTTGTGTAAATAGTAAAAAAAAAATTAAATTAAATTTAAGGGGAAAATAGAATGTCAGGGAATATGCAGAACGATATGGTAAGGTAGACTAAGAGGCATATTTATCATTCTTTTTGTGCTATTATTCAGCAGTATTTTGTGTTTTTGCACAGAGCATAAAATTTTATGCATTATTTATATAGCAGTTTATAGTATTTTTAAGCAGTTTACATTTACCCATATTAATATTCTTCGTGTGATGGGGGCATAGTTTACGTTAAAAACATTTTTACATGTGCAATTTTTTATTTTTCATAAAAAAATTGTGCAGCAGTATTCTAGACAAACCCTAGCTTTGTTTTAAGCCAATTTTTTATTCCAAAAAAGTTCTATAAAAAATTGCACAAGCACACAAAAAATGTTCAGATTCATCGAGGCCTGTGCGCCTAATGATACATTTTGAGCAAGGTGTGTGAGTTTTTGCACAGCACGTAAAAAATTTGCAAATGATAAATAGGCCCCTCAGTTTGACTCTGATACACTGTGGTGAGAAAACATAATTTAGACTATTTCAGCAAACACTAGATATGGTTTGATAAAGTCCAAGCATTGGCCCTTAACTTGCAGAACTAGTAAGATCTTTATTAGTCATTTGCACAAATATTGCATGACACGCCATAGCCAACCCTCCTATAGTTTTGCTCGAATTTACTGATTATACAAAGACATTACTTTGAAAATTCCAGTGCTTGTGTTAAATGTGAAGAATACTGTTGGTAACCCATCAATAGAAGTGAAATAACTGTGTCTTGTCTAAGATCTTAAAGGGAACCAATCACACAAAAATTGGCTATAAAGCTAAGGAAACGTGTTGGTAGATCAGCCAGCACGCTTCCTAACCATCCCCCTGTCCCCTCCGTCCTCTGTACATAGAGCCCGCAAAGTTAGTTTATTAGTCTCCCGGGCTCTATGCAAATTACCTTGTAAGTAATCACGGTGGGCGGGCGGCTTCTTCAAGTAGTCACAGTGGGCGGGTGTCTTCTTCAAGTAGTCACTGTCCTGGGCCGGCTCCGGTGCTGTAATCACGCCCCTCTGGGCGTGTGTAGAAAGCGCTGCATGGTGACGTCATTAAGGGGGCCGGCATTGCACGTCGGCCTGGCCGACGTCTTTACTAAGCTGCGCATGCCCAGTGCCGCCGGAGAAGACGCTGCGGTACTGCGCCTGCGTGGCATAGTACAGCAGCGGCTTCACCCACAGTACTGCGCATGCGCAGCTTAGTAAAGACGTCGGCCAGGCCGACGTGCAATGCCAGCCCCCCCTAATGACGTCACCATGCGGCGCTTTCTACACACGCCCAGAGGGGCGTGATTACAGCGCCGGAACCGGCCCAGGACAGTGACTACTTGAAGAAGCCGCTCGCCCACCGTGACTACTTACAAGGTAATTTGCATAGAGCCCAGGAGACTAATAAACTAACTTTGCGGGCTTTATGTACAGGGGACGGAGGGGACAGGGGGATGGTTAGGAAGCGTGCTGGCTGATCTACCAGCACGTTTCCTTAGCTTTATAGCCAATTTTTGTGTGATTGGTTCCCTTTAAACCTCATTTTTCTTTAACTTACTCCTACAATAATTTTCTAGAGCTTTCTAAATGGAGACGAGCAACTATGCAAATGTTGATATTTCTCTTAGCCTTATACCACATCTTGTCTATAACTATATTTGTATCATCACATAGAATCCTTCATATTACAATAATATTTCTCTGATTCAGCACACATTGCTTTTCTATAGAAGGTTAAATACATCTATTCAATTCCTAAGTAACTGATGCTATGTAACTGCCAGGCATTCAAGAAAGAAAAAAAGAAAAAGATGAAGTGACTAAAAAACTAAGCAGAACATATAAAAGTCATTTTTAGCACGTTTATTGTATTGATTGTACTACTGCCAACATTATTGAAGTATGTGTGTAACCTCACCCTATCCTCCTCTCACATCCCATATAATTCAAATTCCTTCCTGGATTAGACCTTTGGGACCATAAAAAGTGGGTATCATGTTCTTCCAATGAGTTGTCATGACACAATTAGGTTCTTTTTTATTGATTGCAGCTGCTGTTATTATTGATAACAACAGGTAATAAAGTTGTAGCTTAATTATCATTTATAGGCCACCACAATTATGAGGATCTTTAGAAAATGTTAAATTTTTTTATAATCACTTTCTTCTTAGAGTATCTTAGAGTAATGGAAATGGAAGGAACAAAAGGCCACCCTAGCTCACTTTGTTTCTGGGCCATATGTTTTATTTATACTTGGAGAAATAGTCTAGACACATATACACCCATATGTTTGAATGGTATACATTAATTCCTTTTTTAATAAACGGTACTGACAACTGTATGCAAAATCATGCTCACTAGACTGCAGAACTGGGTTTCACCAATCACAGTTTACCTTGTCCTACCTGTGACTCTAAGAACAATAGACAACTAAACCTTACTGTTCCTGCAATGCCCCACGGGAATTCTTGACAAACTCTACCTAGCACAAACAATAGGAAGGCCTGTTCCAGTGAATCTCTCTGCCTGGCCTGTATTGTAGGAGTGGAGAAACTTTCTTTTATGGTAGATTAACCCCTTAAATGCCACAGTCAGATTATGGCCGCAACATGTAAGGAATCTGTGGATATTTTCCCTATCAGCTTCGAAACGACACGATCACTGGTATTGAGGGGTTTTCATGGCTGTAACATAACTGGAAACATTGCCTGTTAGCATTATGCAGAATACAAGGCTCTAATACAAGGGCAGTGTATATTGGTAATCTGCTGATTGCTGTCAAAGTCCCCTTGTGGGAACAAAAATAAACTGTAATTAAAAAAAATTGCCCAACCCCTTCTAGCAATAACATGTGGTATCACCACGCCTGTAATGAAATCGTACATATTCCAAAATGGTAACAGTAAAGCTATCCCATAAATAAACAAGCCTTCCCATAACCCCTGAGTTCCATTGTAGTGAATGGAGCTGAACTGTAAAACCACACACAACCTGGGGAATGAGGTGGCACTGTTTTTGCAAGAACGTTATTATAATCCTTTTAAATTGTCAATTGTCAATTGTCAAATCTTTTGACATGCCACAGAGAGATGCCAAAAGTTTTGATCGGTCCGGGTTTAAGTATTCAGACCTGTACTGATTGGGAGAAAGAGCAGGGAGAGGACTGTGCTGCAGCGCATCCACTCCCTGCTCAGTGGGAGAAAAGAAGTTGGGCTCCATAACTCATCAAGTGACACAAAGCCGAGAGAGGACTTAGCTGCAGTTCAGTCTTCTTCCGGCTCATTATCCCAATTGGTACAGGTCTGAACACTCAGACCTGGACCAATCAAAACTTTTGGCATGTCTCTGACATATAAAAAGTTTTTTTTTAGAATGACAGCGACACTTTAAAGCCCACAATATAGGTGGAGGGGTGGGTTTTTTGGTCTGGGAATTCTAGCATTTTTTTTTTTTTCAAATCAGCTGATGTCAGAATGTTAAGTCCTAAAGTACTTATCAGATGCTGTATGCCCTGAAGGAAGTGGTATGTATTTTCTTCAATCTGACACAGAGATCTCTGCTACCACCTCTGTCCGTGACAGGGACTGTCCAGAACAATAGCTCCTGTCATGGACAGAGGTGGCAGCATAGACTACTGTGTCAGACTGGAAAGAATACACCACTGCCTTCAGGACATACAACAGCTGAAAAGTAATGAAAGATTTGAGTTTTGATTTTTTTTTTTAAATAGAAGTAAATTACAAATCTTTATAACTTTCTGACACCAGTTGATTTGAATGGAAAAAAAAATTACGGGACCACCTTTGAGCTGCAACAATATTTAACCGCACCCTAACATTACAGCTGACATACATTTAGTTCCATCGCATTCTAGAACCTCTTATGTCAGAAGCATATACAAAATAGTATCCTACCTTCACTCAAAGACAGAAAATACATTTTACCTCACAGAAAGCAGATCTGGTGACACATTGTAGAAGGCATTGGAATATAACCAGAAATATCAGCATTACCTTAAGGGCAATCTTTTGTAAGTAGTCAATAAAATGCAACATAAAATAGATTGAGTTTTGTATATTTCCCAATAGAAAGCTCATATAAAATACATATTCCAGCTGGGTTAAAGGGGATTTCTCATCATAAGTGTATATAAACGCACTAACACTGCATGCTATTCATTCATACTGATCCACATGGAATTAAATGACTAGGAATTCAGCCAGGAAAAGAACTATGAAACTGTACCTACATGTCCACAAAAGAACAGCACATGAGGTGGACATAGCCAATAGAGAACGGATGGGTAGAGAGATCTGCTCATAGGGGACGGGTAAAAAAGACAAGATGGCTAAGCATAAAAAAAAAAAAGTAGTTGCAGTTAATACTGTACATTGCATTAGGTATCTTAAGCTAATCATAAGGTACATCTCTCATTGTTTGGAACTGCATTCACAAGTCTGGTGGTTGCTACTAGCAGCAGTAAATTAACACAAATATAATAAAGTACTTACAGTAAGTCTGCCCAGTGTAACCTATTGTCCTATAATGACTAAAATAGCAGTAAACAGGAGCAGTATACATAACAATGTGTTTCCAGCAACACTGCAGAAGCATTGGTTTCTCATGAACTAGATGTGTGTATTGCTTGTTTGTGTAACATTATATAAAAAGACTTTTCTCTTTCCCTAAGTGCTGGTAAAATGAATACGCACTGTAATGGCACAATTTAGATGTTAGGAAATACCCTAAAGTGTGGTTCCTTAATAGATGTAGTGTTCCAAACAATGAATCATGTCATCGGATTCTCTTAATCTTGAAATAATCAAATCTGTATTGTGTTGTATTTTTTCCAAGAGTAAAAAAAGCTATTTGTGCTCGGAGATTGTTCCGAAATTTCTATTTTTTGTGGTTTGTAATGAAAGTGTCAAGTCTTCCATTCCTCCATTGTTTCTTTTAAGTCATACAGCATATAAAGGGTCGTATTTGAGCAGTGTTGTACATTTTTATTTAGTCTTTAGATTGTACTTTCTTAAGGTCACACTCATTTACCCTTTTGTTTTATTTTTAATGTTATAAGAGATTATTATAAAAGATGGACTGCAACAACATTTTCCCTACATAACTGATACCTTGTTTTACTGTATAAACTGTGTAAAGTATTTGGTTTAGGTGCTATGCCTAGAATTATCAACTGTTCAAATAGGGATGAACCTAGTAGTATCATTTCCAAACCTTGAATCCCCAGTCATAGGACATTTGAAATACTGTGCTCTTAAAAAACGTCAAAAAAAGCCCCCTAGAATGCCCATTTTCTTCTCATTTGCATATGATATATATATATATATGAACTGGAGAGAATGGAACGGCTGCACATCCCATCTATGGCTGATACTAATGCCGCTAGGCCTATATTAAAAATCAACACCAGAGTGTCTGTATATGAATTGATCAAGCCATATTGCCCCGTGTACCACCGCGCAGGTCCTCTGATCAACACGGGTCCCTATGCTTTTTCTTCCCTGAACCGCATATATATATATATATATATATATATAAATATATATATATTTATATATACTGTATATATATATATATATATATATATATATATATATATATATTCCAGTGATGCAATCGTGAAAAAACAGGAAAATGTTGAGAGATGCATTTCATCTGCTATAGGGCCCAAGCTATTGATGAGGCCTATCCACATCCACATAGCCATACTATAGTTGGGGCTGGCTTCAATGGGGTGCAGAGTCTGTGATGTAAAAGATCCCCTCCCTGGTAGTGGTCTCCAGTCATGGTTTGATTATTGCAGTTCTGATGTAGTAGTAGGATGGTAAGGCCAAGGTTCATCCTCAGAAAGGTAGATGGAATTGAACTAGAATACAAATTAAAAAATGTAGCCTGAAAAGGACTCAGGGGTCAAATTAGGGAATATGTATCCGATAAATAATCCAAATGTGTCGGAGGCAATATCCTGGATGTCAGGTTCAGGATCACTCAGGACTCACAACAGCAGCACAATGAAAGCCATGACAGTAAACAAACCTCTTACAATAAGACAAGCCCAATGTTACATTCTAGTGCTAACTGCTAGCCAGTCTAGCCAAGAGGGCTGTAGCCCATTACAGCAGGGTTACAGCGGACAATGGAGATCATCTGGGAGCAGCCATAAGTAGACACTGCAGCCGCCTGCCAGGAACCACAGCACCGGAATCAATTACTTGTTACCCTTATACTTAGAATGAGAAGTGGAATGGTAGATATTTGTAGTGGTCAAAATAGGCTAGGCAAAATATGCCACTCTTCAGATGGCATTCATGCATGTCAGCTGCTGATGTTTAGAAGCCAAAAATATAGGAATAAGTAAAGAAAAAGTCATAAAAGTTCTTTGTTTATTATGAGACCCACAGCTGCCAGAACAACAGGGTTTGGTGTAGAACAATAATTGGGGAAGTAAATATTTGACATTATGAAGAGGGTTTTATCTATTTGTCTCCTAGTGCTGTTACACCATGAACCCACCAGAAGGAATTTATCTCAAGAGTGAAAACCAGTTGGCGATTTTACAATAGTCTCTCTGCTGCTCCTGAGTTACAGCTTTTACAATAGTGCCGGACTGTACTCACAATTCTGAAGGTTGGCATTGGAAATAGTAAACCTGAGACACACCCATAACTGCTTAGCTGTGTTCTTACAATAGAGTGGTCCAGATCAATTGTAGTACTTAAGATGGTATAAACATAGAATTCACACCACTAAAGTAAGTTCACTGGAGACACTGAACAATGAAGTAATACTTGAGAGATTTTAACTACAAATTCTACAGAATTGTGAGTGCAGCTCTGCAAAGGCTATAACCAAAGAACAATGGATCTTAAGGGGGTACTCTGAAGAACTTTTTTTTTCTCAAATCAACTGGAGTCAGAAAGTTATTCTGATTTGTAACTCCACTTCCTGCAGGTTATACAGAAGCTGATAAGTAAAACTTGACATAGAAGACTTTTATAGAAGTAATTTACAAATTTCTGTAGTTTTCGGACACCAGTTGATTTAAATACTTTTTTCCCCCTCAGGAGTACACCTTTAAGTAATTACAGCACATACATTTTTATGTAAATCATTTCTATATGTGAACAATGAAATGCTTTAAATATGACATTCTAAAGCATACACATGTTCCGATAACTTTTTAGGATAAGATGTTTTGAATGTTCATGACGAGTAACACTACTAATGGTCAGTTGTCCTGGAGCTAGCTGCTATTCTATCCACAATACATCACATGGAAGATGCGATCCTTCGCCTATAGCTAACCTTCAGAAGCAGCAGCTGCATAGAGGACATTACAGAGCAGTACTTAGGAGTGAATCCAACACTGGGATAAGATACAACACTCACTAAAAGGTGTTCCGTGAAAATTCTGTTTTCTTTCTACTTTTTCCAACATCCTTTCTCCAACATCTATAGACTTCTCAGGAAATCTATATACAAAAAAGTTAACATAGAAAGGAGCAGAATGAGTGGACCTACAGTACCTGTATTATGAAATTATTTTTAAAACAAAGCAAAGTTACTTTATTAAAGTTTGTAATGAGTTAAATTTAACAAATCCAACGAAGTTTTATTTCCCATTTCCTATCTATGGAAAAGTAGTTTTGTTTAGCCTTAATCAAACTATGCTGAATGCGACTAGCAACTGCCCAAGAGGAATACGTCAAATCTGGCACTTGCATGCAACACAATGGCCAAGGTATGTTTAACATATTAGGTTCATTGCCAGACTCTAGTCACAAGCTAAATTTAGTAGGATGGTTCTATGTTTACATGATGAAGTATGAGACTAGAATGGAGTCAGAAGTCAAATATAATAAGATGCCAGACGGATGATTCTATCTGCCCTTGGGAACTCATGAAGCCTCATTACTTTTTAGTTATTGTAATACGGCTTAGAAATAAAGAGACTAAAAGGACTGTTATAACAAAAACCGGTTACAGTGAAAGCTATGCTAAGCCATTCAACTCACAATCAGACATTTTCCAGTCCCAAAACAATACATTTATAATCCAATTATCTACATAATCATTGAAGCAGATCTTCACAAGTGTGGCTCTCACTGTAATATAAAACATTTGACAGACTATCAAATATATAATGGGGAGATGTAATTTCAATTCTTCTAGGAGCTCAGCAATAATTGTACCGGCACCACATTTTGTTCTGTATTTTTTTTCAAAATACTATTTTTTTCCTTAAAGCCATGTGGTTACAGATGTAGTATACTGAAAAACATAAAGAATTTCTTTACTAAGGCAAAGAGATTATTGTTGTGGCAGCAGCCTGATGCCACTTTTTACCCTTGGACCCTGAATTTCAGTACAACAGCTGTCAGGCGGACAATCATACACATAATTGTCCAAATTTCCCTCCCGCACTATTTTATTGACATTCATATTTAACATAGTCTTTGTGTCCCTTTAACCCCTTTGCCTTTTTACCTTTTTAGCAGTTCACTTTCACAAGAACAAATGTGTCGCTCCTGAAGCTTCTTCAAACCCATCTTATCATGAGATGTATGTCAGGTGATGTTAAAGGAGCCCAAAAAATATTTTCTAACCACTTTCTGTCTATTAGTCATAGGTTCTCATGCTAAAATGTCACACACGCACACACACAGACACACACACACACACACACACACACACACACATATATACATAGGTGATATGGCCGCTGGGGGTTAACAGACATATAGGGATGCATTGACACTGGATCCGCAGTGGATTTCGCTGTGAATCCGCTTCGTGAAATCCGCTGAGGATTCAGTGTGAAGGCATCCTGATTCTAACTGTGGTTAAACCGGTAAAATATATACCCATCGTCTTAGTAATTTGATATTTTGAGTTATTGTATCTTCTTTAAAATTCAAATGCCGCACAAATCATGCCAAATGTTTTGTCAAAGGCTGCAAAACGTTGGTGTATAGCCACTGGCTACAACCTATAGGCATGGTTTGTACCACATGCTGCAGTGGCAGTATAATATATTCTCTAGTGACTTGGTCTGCCCTTTCATGTAGAAGAGAAAAGGAAAAAACGCAACACAGGTGCCTCGTGTAAAACCTTAGGGGGAAAGAAAGACGCTCATCTGGTAGCCACTTTGGCTTCATGCATATCACCCCAAACCTCAGGGTACCACTAGCATCCAGGCATAGAGGGATACTGGAAACCATTCAACGGACCTGGGAGTGTATATAGGACAAGCACTATAAAAGGGCTGATAGGCTGGCTGTACCATAAAATAGAGATGAGCAAACCTCGAGCAGGCTAGACTCCATCCAAACATGATCGTTCGGCATTTGATTAGCGGTGGCTGCTGAACTTGGATAAAGTTCTAAGGTTGTCTGGAAAACATGGATACAGCCAATGACTATATCCATGTTTTCTACATAGCCTTAAGGCTTTATCCAATTTCAGCAGCCACCGCTAATCAAATGCCGAACGATCGGGTTCGGATGGACTCAAGCATGCTTGAGGTTCACTCATCTCTAGACGGGATGCTTCCAGAAGGGGCCCGTATGTAACAGAAATTGAGGGAATGCACAAAAAAGCTATGGTACTCTCAAAGCCAACGCTGACCAAATAAAGTGCTTATTCAAGTCCAATAAAAAGAAACGTGAATTTATTACTTAAAAACAGCACAGAATAATGCGTTTCAGGAATATAAAACTTCTTTTATCAGATACAAATCAGTGAACAACAAAAAGGATCAACGATGTTCAGCAAAGAGTCTGATCTAATGAATCACGAAAAGCCAATGCTGCTGCCATCCTAAACGCTTCTATTTGGGAATCCCATAGAACAATACTCCGCCTTCCACCAATGTCAGGTATCTGATAAAATGAGTTGTATGACTTTAGAAATAAAATAAAGGTGATTAGTTTCTTGAATTGGGAATTAAATCCAGTAGCCAAGCTGCACTAGAAACTTGAAATACATAGATTTTATTTTATACAGAAAAAGAAGCCTTTTGGTCATCAGTGTTTAGATATTCTATGCCCCCTATGATACAGGCAAACATTTGCAAAATAGTTGTCAGTCACTGTAAGATGCAGTGTTATGTAAGTCAAGTTCTTCAACTTAATTTTTTACCAGAAGGCTATGTTCATACAGACTAAAATAAAAGCAAAATATAACAGTAAAATAAGTATAAAATGAAGTGATATTTTAAAAGTCTATGGATAAATGTCAGTCTGTGCAGACATTGTAAAATAAAACCAAAAATAATTTAAACCCTTCAAGACTGAGCCCATTGATGCACTGATGTCCGGGTCAAATTAACGCAATGTTATAGCATAGCAGAGATCAGTGTTATCGGCGATCTGTGCATAGAGCCTGCCTGAGAGCAAACTCTATACATAGATCGCCGATCCGACAGGACTGAAGTAAGTGACTTACCCCCACCGGTCGGCACAAGCGATCACTCAGTGACAGAAGCTTGTTCTGTCACTGAGTACTTTAAACGCCGCGATCGCTATAGATTACAGCGTTTAAGGGGTTAATGAGACGCAGCTGTGGGATCGCAGCTGCCTTTCATTACCTCCGGTCCCGGACACACTGATGTGTGCGGGACCGCTCTCACTGCAGCGGTCCCGCACACATCTGTAAGCCCCTCAGTCCGGACGTATATATACATTCCTACTGCACGGGGTAAGTGCAGTAGGAACGCATATATACGTATTATGAGAAGGGGTTAAACTGCACAAAGGTGTTTCCTTTCCACAGATGAGATAGCTAGCAAAAATGATTTCTTCCTGTTTCCAAAAAAGACAATAAAGACTTTGGGGGACATGTATCATCCAGCGTACTGTTTAATTTTGGAGTAAAGTGCCGATATGTGAATGATTTTATGCGCAAATGGCCGATTTGCGAATAAAATATTCGCATATCGGCACTTTACGCCGGGTACACCGGGGGGTGGGGGTGTGGAGGGGGCGGAACGGAAGGCGTGGATGATTTATTCGAGCGATTTATCATTTTTTCAACTAAAAGATACGCCGAAAACCTACTCCACCTTTCAAGTGGCGTAGGTTTTCGGCTGTGCGCACCGACGCAGTCCGCCTCTACATAAATCTCCGGAGATGCAGGGACATTTATAAGTCCTGCGTGAAAAACGCCGGACTTAATAAATGTCCCCCTGTCTTCTTGAATAAAAAATAAAAAAATTAAAAAAAGAACATGAACTCCATAGAAGCGTTTTTAAATATTTGGCACATTTCACATCAGGAGACACAATTCAAATATTCTTATCCTGTATAATCTTTTAAAGAACTATTCCAATTTTACTCACATTCTTATAGCACAAACTAGAGACAAAGTCTGTCTAAATGTAATTTACAGGAAAAATGTTCCAGACGCACACTGACTGTATTGTAATCAGTAGCCAAGTGAAATATATTTTAATTAAAATAGTACTTGGATGCAGCGTTATGATTTAAATTGAACAGGTCGGACTTGGTATGCACAAATTTATGTTTCCATTACTTATGTACAATGAAAAAAGAAAGGAATGCATAGAAATCTAAATAAACACATGATGAATGGGAATAACAATATCATGTGAGCTCTCATTGCAGGTTTTCATCATATTGTATACTTTGGGTCATGTATTCTATAGTCATGTCAAATAAGTGCAGTCACTGAGAGTTTACAAAATAAGATAGCAACCTAAAGACAAATTGCTCACATTCTTATGTGTTATCCATTGTTTACAAAACACTAAAATGTTCTAAACAGTTACAAATTGTATTCTGAAACCAATGGCCCCCAATATTCACATTCATATATTTACATTTTTAAAAAAGGCCCTCTGGGAAAAGCTTTTCTCCTTCTTTCTGGCTCAAGGTAGACACTGCATTTTGTCTGCCCATCACAGGTATCCAGCAGCATCCCGCCAAGACTGAATGCCAATGGATAGTGAGGTAAACAGCAGCGGGCACAATTAATATCAATCACCCAAATGGAGTCACCTAATATTTCCATTTAGGCCATATACAGAAGATCCTTGACGCAACAATTGTGTCCGGGAGCCACAGTATGTTATGTCAATTAGAAAGTTGAGTTAAACGCATCACTGTGATCAAGTTAACACAGGCTACATCTGTATGCTACTTTAACAGGACCCAATAGCATAGTCTGCTGGGCTACTAAGTCTGGTTAAATTAGTATATATGATCCAAACTCAGTCACATGGCAACTCTTTTTGGGCCAATGAAATGAATGGGGCCTGCTGCTGTCTGTCACAGAGTTAGCAGGATGCTGAGAGTTAACTGTGATGATCAGAGTAAAAGCATTGTGAACCTAGTTTTAAGATAGTGAGGGTAAACAGCTGCCCTGCTCCCCTTCTTACCTGCTCAGTTTCTGTAATACAAAGCTGATTCCAGTCCCTGCTGCTTTAAAAGTGACTAGTGGCCTCACACAGCACTTTCTATGCGGACCAGATGTGATGTTCTTAATATATCTTAACGGAACTGACATTAAACTCTTATAGTGTTACACAGAGAAAGTCACTGACTTTTCATCTACACTACAATGGCTGTGTAATTCCGCTAGTCACTTTGAGAGCAGAGGGGACCAGAACCTGCATCACATCGGGGAAATGGATCTGCCTCGTAAAAAAAAGAACAGGGTGGCTATTTCTCCTCACAACAATAATGCCAGAAAGTGTGCTGGAGTGCTTAAGTCAAAGCGTACCCGTCATTTCAAATAATCAGCTTTCCTTTAATCAGCTATCAGCCCCACATATCTTTTAACACAGAGAGATGTGCGGCCAAAGGCCTATTACCTTCTGATGTCTCTAAAGTGATATTGTATCCACCAACCCCCCCCCCCCCCCCCCCCCAAAAAAAAAAAAAAAAAAAAACATCTGGTACCAGCTATTTGATAAGAGTAAGTCCTTCCCAGTTGCATCTTTTATAATGCGCCCAGTGCCTTGATTAGGGTTAAAAAATTATCTTTTAATCTGCAGCAGCCGAGTCAAAGAGGCGTGGCATGTGCCTTGTTTAGACAAGCAATGAATAGAAGAAGTCCTGCCAGGGGCATACTAATGATGAGGAGGGTGAAGAGGAAGAAAGGAGAGGTGTTGCAGGCCTGGGACACAGACACTCTAGGCCACGCCACATTGACTTGGCTGCTACATATTAAAAGATCATTTTTTATCCTAACCAAGGCATGACTGGGAAGGACTTACTCTCATCAAATGGAGGGTACCAGCTGTTTGGGAGGTGAGTTAGAGGATACAGTATGGCTTAAAGCAGTAAGGCTGGGTTCACACTAGTAAGGCTGGGTTCACACTGCTTTTTTGCAATCCGTTTTTTTCATTCGTTTTTTGCAAAAAACGGCTTAAAAAACAGATACATTTGTGTGCATCCGTTTTGATCCGTTTTTCCATTGACTTCCATTGTAAAAAAAAAAACGATCAACGTAGCTGACACTAATTTTGTGTCCGTTAAAAAAAAACGGATCCGTTTTTTTTACAATGGAAGTCAATGGAAAAACGGATCAAAACGGATGCACACAAACGCAATGTGAACCCAGCCTAACTGATCAACCAATGAACACTGATCATTGTCCCTATTACACAGGGAGATAGTCTCTCCATGTAATGGGGCTTTAAGAATATATTGGATAACCACAATCTGACGTGGAGAGAACACAGAATGAATAGCTTATGCTTTTTGTATAAAGTGGAGACAGTTGTTACACTAGCTATAATTAAACAACAAATCTTAATGTTAAGCCTCTTTCTTGTTCTTTGTTATTGCAGCTCAATAATTCTTAGCACTTAAAAAACTATCCAGAGGTCAATGGCTCCTGAATATAAAGTCTATAACATTAGTTCTAAGAAGCATCAGATATCTCGGAAGGAACAAATAAAGTACATATGTACTATGCAGTTAACAGGCTGTTAGAGACAATCACCTTACAAATAAAATACAAGAAATGGAAGCATAAATTACTTGTATTGAGGGACCCTAAATGAGGAGCTATTCTTTTAAAGCAAATCCACTCTTTTCCTAAAATGTAATTCAAAACACTAACATTTGATATACTTCGGTCATACAGTAAATTTCCGTTCTTCCTGCTCACTAAAATCATCTAGAAAGTGACCACTATAGTAAAAAATTCAAAGATAAATATTGGAGGGCTTCTTTGTTCAGGCTTTCTTTAGCAACAGAGTAATCAAATAACAATCTTCTACAACAAGAATGATATCTGTTACCTTGGGAATCCGGTTCTATTGCACTGGACATCACTGCTATTCCAGGTTTGTGTCAAAGAGATTTTGATTAATGAACTCCAAAGATTCAATGTAAACAATACTAATGGCAGCATTTCATATAAATAATTGCAAATACAGTCTATCCCATTTATGTGTAATAATGTTCTTTCTGCCTAAGTTCATGTAATTTAAACAATGTCTATATCCTATTAACCAGTCTTACTAATGCGAGGACACACAGAGAAACAAGGCGGACACTGGGAACAAAATATATTGGTAACTCATGGTCTAAATTCAAAAACATACTAAAAAAACATGTCTTGGAGACTATCATGCTAGAACCACACAACAGTGCAGATTTTCAGTGCAGAATTCATTTTTGTTGAATTAGATTGGGATCCAGTCTAAGAAACTAACTTAAGATGGTATATGCTCCATGATATGTGATCCCAAGCAATTAGAAAGAGGGTACGTGGGTAGAAACAATTCTCAGTAAGGGCCCTATTACATGGAATGGAGTCATAATTGGACGAATAGCAATGCATGGCCACCGGCTAACTGTTGAATAATCTGTTATACATTAGTTCTTCTTACTACACACTCCCGGTCTTTTCTTGCCCTCTGCTTGCTTCCCGGGGCCTGGGCTCTAGATTCAAAGTGGTCTCGGAGCTGACAGGCCGCTCTGCTAATCACTGGCCATGGCGGTCCTGGCCAGCTATTGACTTAGTGGTCTGTAATTTTAGAAAGGCCACTCTGAAGCTGCAGCCTTGGCGGTGGGAGTGAAGCAGAGGACAGGAGAAGACAGGTAGCATTGAGAGGAAATGTATAACAGTTTAGGGAAAGGACTGCACAGACATCGCTAACAATGTCAGTGCAGCCCTTGCTAAATCAACGCTCATTTACATTATTGTTCAGGCCGCCATCGGCCCATCTAATAGGACCCTATGTCTGTCTGCCGTGTTTTCTCTATATGAAATAAAGAACTAATTTGAAGACTTCAAGTGGGGTGAGTGCCATGTTGTTTATCTTTCATGGATTGTGAGGACCCTTAGGGTATGTTCACACTGATTAAAATCAGCTAAATTACGCGGTGGAGAGCTCAGTGTGCCTCCACTCTTTGCTCAAAGAATTTTCATGTCAATTCTGCTGATTTTGCTGTGTGAACATACCCTTAGACTGTGACATTTAATAAATGCTGTGTTAAGAGATCTTATTTGGGCCTGAAAAATGTTTCCTACACTAAGGCTCCGTTCCCACTGAGCAAAACTAGCCGAATTCCACTAATTCATTCTTCAGCGCGGACAGGGCAGGAGCGCGCGCCTCCCATAGACTCCCATTATGAGCGGGAGGCTAACGGCATTCCGCGGCGGAATTGTCCGCCGCGGAATGCCGTTAGCCTCCCGCTCATAATGGGAGTCTATGGGAGGCGCGCGCTCCTGCCCTGTCCGCGCTGAAGAATGAATTAGTGGAATTCCGCTAGTTTTGCTCAGTGGGAACGGGGCCTAAAGGTCTCCATGTATCCTATAGAAAAGTTGACTAACCATTTTGCTTGTAGTAGGAGCGACTTAGGGTCCTTTTTAAATGACCCAATCTTTGTCTGTCCAATTGGCGCTTGCTTTCAGAGCTTTTCAATGACACAATCAGTCAACTGGATGGGCCACAGGAACGATTGCTGTATCATTCATATGGCATTTAACATTCATTGTTATCGGCCGCATATCTTCAGTTTACAAAGAGATGTATGGTCACTAACAATAAATGTGACTGTCACACATAAGATGCCATAAGTCGATGAGCAGGTGTTTTACTTTGGGCGATTATTGGCCAAATTAACGTTTTTATGAATGATGATTATCGGCCATTTAAAGGGCTTTGACTCTGTAATGTACATGGGGGCCTCATAATTCTCCCACTAACAGATAATAACCTCTATAAGCCAATATTATTCTAATATTTATCTTTGCACACAAGGAGTAGGACACAGCAATAGACACTTTATTAAATTATAAAGTCTACTTTAGAGAAGGCTGAATTGAATGATTTCTTAAGAGGCAAGTGGAATTGACAAGTGACTTTTTCAAGATTCCCTCAGTTTTAACACAATAATATTTGTAACCAAAGTCAGTCATTAGCTGTTAAGTTTCACCAATAGACATTTTTCCAGCAAAAAAAGCGGGTGATAGCTGTAAACTATTTTTTTTTTATTATTATTTATATTTAACCCCTTAAGGACCAGGCCAATTTCAATTTTTGCACTTTCGTTTTTCCTTCCTTGTGCTTAAAATGCCATAGCGCTTGCATTTTTTCACCTAGAGACCAAAATGAGCCCTTATTTTTTGCCCCACCAATTGTACTTTCTAATGGCAGGCTTAATTTTTGCATAAAGTATGCTGCAAAACCAGAAAAAAATTATATGTTTGGTGAAATTGAAAATTATAACACAATTTTTTTTTTATTTGGGGGGGTTGGGGGGTGGGGGGTTGTGTTTACGCCATTCGCTCTAGGGTAAAACTGACTTGTTATACATGTTCCTAAAGTTAGTACGATTACAACGATTTGTTGTGTAACTTTTATTTTATTTGAGGGCTTTTAAAAACTGAAACCTTTTTTAAAAATCGCACTATTCCCAGGCTTATAGCGCTTTTATCCTTTGGTCTTTGGGGCTGTGTGAGGTGTCATTTTTTTGCGTCACAATTTTTCTTTTTATCGGTACCATGATTGTCTATATGCGACTTTTTAATCACTTTTTATTACACTTTTTTGGGGTTTGATGTGACAAAAAATGCACAATTTTGTACTTTGGTGGGTTTTTGTGCTCACGCTGTTTACTGTGTGAGATCAGGAATGGGATAGTTTAATAGTTCGGGCGATTTTGCACATGGCGATACCAAATATGTTTGTTTATTTATTTGTTTATTTATTTATTTTTACACTCTTAATAGAAGTCCCCCTGTCATTGAGTTCTATGCAGTATAGATATACTGCTTAGATCAATGAGATAGGCGATCTCATTACGGCACAGACCCCTGGCCACAGCAGATAAGGGACCGCTCCTCCGCAATCACGTTGCCCCACAAATCCCCTCTTTACTCTATTTACTGACATTTTCAGTAAATTTTGACATGTTTTTAGACATATCAAAAGTTACCAATCACTAGCCATACAAGCAGTTTGTGTGGGTTAAACACAGTGATCCTTGAAGTGTCAATGTAATTTAAGTGATGAATTAATGCTGCTTGACTGCTTTACTTATTGTTTGTTCTAAAATAAATGTTTCTGGCTTTATATTTTATTTCTAAACAAATTGTTCTCAGTAAATGTAATAGTAGAAATGCATAGCCTGGGAAGGTAACAATGTGATAATCACCATTTAAATGCCAACAGATCTTGTTTAACAGATGCTTGTAGGGTGTTTCATAAATGTCCATAAAGAATACAAAGAATATTTAGAACTCTATGTGTACAGTAATTTGTCAGTTCAACCTTATATTGTGGGTAACGCGTTATCATCAAATATTAGGGAGTAGCCGTCAAATGTCTCTGCATGACATGGGGAAAACTGGCAGAAGTTCATGGGAAAACTTTTAATCTTACTGATGGCTGGTTTGGTCAATTACTAGTGAAATACAGATGTTCATATTAATGTCCATGAGATCATTTTATGTGTAAGATTCATATGTACTTCTAATAAACAGCTGCATACTTACTTACAGACACATACTTCAAATACTGAATGGACAAAAGACATAGCACAAAGAGATGACAGGGTGGGTGTACAGCTACATTCTTTAAGAAGAATGGAGATACAGTATATACATTGATTTCTATTTATCTATATGCATCCTATCACATAAAAATAGGCAGATGGAAGCCTTCTGCATTGACCCATGGAAAAGATGCTTGATCAGATAGACATCTGAGAATATTAGATATTATGTCACCACCTTGACCTGTGTGTCATGTTCATCAAACTATTCCTTAACAATCCTGTTGCATACTATGCCTAGGATAGGCCATCAATGTCTGATCAGTGGGGTACCGACATCCAGAACCCCCACTGATTAGGTATTCTTCGAAGCTGTTACTCTGGTACATCCACAATGAACAGCTGAATACGCTTGGCTCAATTAATTGTGTAGTGGTGATGCCGGGTTACTTAATCGCAGCTCCCATTAAATTATTACGTCTCTGGTGTGGACTGGTAATTAGAGCAGACACCTGCAGGCAGGGTATAATAGGAAAGCAGTAATTTTACAATATACTTAAATACATCACTATTTCACCACTGAGCCTGAATATGCCTATGGAAAACAAAGAGGGAGAGGCATGGTCATGGCTCTCTGCCTGTCAGCGCACAGTAAGAGGACGATTGACAGGCAGAGAAACCATTAACCAGTCTCTCTGCATGGCAGAGAGCCATGAATAGTCACAGGCGGCTATCTGCCCGGATGACTAGTTGTCACCCTTCTTCCTTCCTCATGCGGCGGAATAAAATGACTTTTTTCCCACTGTAAGGGTATGTTCACACTGTGTAAAAGCGGAGGCTCAGCCTCTAAATTACACTTTATTGTATCAATGGAATGCCGCTCATGCCTCCGCTCTCTGCTCGAAGTATTGACACCCCCTGCTGGCAGTGGGGTGTGAATAAAGCCACGGATTGCTTTCACTATTAATTGCCATCTCTTTTTGGCATTTTTGTAACAGACTGCAAATTCAATCACTGACTGACTGAGAGGGGACAGCAATGCGTCTAGTGGTTGGCTGAGTAGGCTGTCACTTTTGTCTCGGTCAGGAAGTGAATGCAGCTGCAATCAGTGAGGGAAACTGGGGCAGGGCGGACAGGTAAGTATTAATGAGCAAACTTGCTGAAGCGTACTAAAACGGCTAAATGCCTTCAATTAGGTTAGGTTCGGATGAACTGTTACTTTACATTGAGCACCACCATAGGGTCCTTTTACAATGCCCTACATGGAGCCGTGCAAGGATGCAAGTGAGCGTGGTTCAGCAAGATCAGCGCCCATTTGCAGTTCCTTTACTATATAATTTGTGCAGTTATTTAAATATAGCTATCCACCATAGATCCCCTGTTTCCACAGGGAGATGTGCGGCTGTTCTCATTTACCAGAGCTCAATAATATAATTGATAAATTGGGACCACTGTCTCCGGTACCACCCTAAAGTGAATGATGAGTCAATACTACTTCTTTGTTATGGGACTATCTCATATTAACCAAAAGAGTCTCTTCCAGTCATTGTAAATAGCTGCCCATAGTTGACTCTCATCTTTTTGAAGAAGGCTTTTGCAATAAAGGCATCTCTAGCTGACCACCACCCTGATCTACACTGGTAAGCGGCCACAACACCAAAACAGACTGGTTTCTTATCCCTTTGGCTAATATGAGATTTGAGTTTTTTCTCTTTCCGAAGGAGATCTTATTTAAAATCCTCTCTATGGAAACTGAAGTGGATCTACCTCCCCGGTTTTGCCATATTAGTTATGCAAGACTTGGCTTTAAAGAAATGTAGCTAAATATGCATTTTATTATTGGATAATTTAGTAGAACTCCACTTAATTTACTCAAACATATCTCTGTGTTGCTGATAGCAATCTGTCAACAAGAGATTTTATTATCCCTTACTAATTTAAGAACATCAAGGGAATTGGGCAGCTGGAATTTAACAAGTATGAGAAGAAGGCAATTAGAATCATTTGTTTCTGTTGCATGTCATCCGGAGAAAAACACATGGTTAAAGCTGGAACGCTTTAAAACATGACAAAAATACACCAAGGAATTAGAATATGTGAAAGCCCAATTTACTCCAAATGTTATTATTTGTTTATGTCACGCTATTTTCTGTTTTCCCGATATGTAATGTATATGTCTCTTCAAATAGTCATAACGCCTCATAGACATTCATGAAGAGGATATACACCATTCAATTGTTTTATGTATCGTTAAACACAAAGAATGTTTCTCAATCACAGTTTACTTAATGCTAAGTGAAAGCACTTTAAATATTATCATGAACTTGTTTTGTTTTCACAGCAGTTTAAATGTAATATACAGAACATTTGCTGCAATGTAAATAAGTGAAAGTATACAGGATTCCAATATGTAGTTTAATGATACTGAAGGGGCGGAAGTTAGAACTTCTGCTACCGTTGGTGTGTGGAGGGCTAGTTAGAAGAGCTCCTGAGAGGCTACAAAGATAACATTTGAGCTGTTTGTTTAGAACAAGGCTGAACTGAGGTCACTCGTCGAAACAACAAACTGTCTGAGTCGTTGACCCCGAAAGTTTGCAGTAAAGGAATTTCCTGGAGCACTTGTGTTTGGTCTAACATTTCATTGACACTATCAAGGGAATACATGGACTCATGCATTAGTTACTTCTTGCCTTTAAAGCCTTCTAGGCTTACATAGATGGGATGCCAATCCAATTATACCCACCCCCAATTCTTGGTTACGTCACCGCTGAATTATCACAGTGAACACACTAGAAGCAGCAGGCACAAACCTTATAAATGCTTAGGGCTATTATTATTGTTGTTATTCTTATTATTTTCTTCCAATGTGCTTTATACAGCACAATATTGGAACAACACATTGCAACAATTGAAAAAGACAAATGAAACCATAATAAAGGTATTGTAGAAGAATTTCAGTATTTACCACTACATCAATACAGTAAATTGCTATGTTCACACAACGTAATATTTCAGTAAAGAACGGACGCTGATTGCAATGGAATCAGCTTCCTTTTTTTACTGCAGGGGTAGCATTGCATTGAAGTCATTGCAATGCCGCCCGCTGTGTTCACACAGCGTTATGTTAAAACTAGAGATGAGCGAACTTTTCCGGACTTCCGGATTTTTCTTAAAAGTTCGGTTTGACCGAATTTCGGATTTCTTCGGATTTCATCGTTTAAAGCATCTATATGATACGAGGGTAGTGTATTTGGTTGAATTTAGGGCTATTCATGTCAGTAAAATCATTATCTTTTCAATATCTCAAAGTCAATTTTTTTTTAGACTTCAATATTCACCATTACAGGGTATATGCAGGTATATACGAGGTATATATTTGTCATATACACTCTCGTAATGGTGCCACTATAGCACTTGGATATCTGTAGAGCACTTTTTTTAGAGTTTTATTCTACAGACATACATGAGGTATATATTTGTATCTCAGGAAAACACCTATGTCATATACACTCTCGCAATGGTGCCACTATAGAACTTGGATATCTGTAGAGCACTTTTTTTAGAGTTTTATTCTACAGACATACATGAGGTATATATTTGTGTCTCAGGAAAACACTTATGTCATATACACTCTCGCAAGGGTGCCAGTATAGTACTTGGATATCTGTATAGCACGTTTTTGTTCTGTGCACCCTTTGCTCTCTTATGCCTAATCTATCTACCTATCTATCTTTCGCCCTCTCTATTTTTCTCTCTGAATCACTATATGTTTCTCCTCTCCGCTTTCCTAATAATCTTTTTGTCTTTGCTTTTGTGGAATATCTTCTCAGTACACCAGCGTGCAGCAGCAGGGTTTTGTCACTGACGAGCTGTGTGCACTGGTAACAGTCTCCTTCCTCTCTCTGTGCAGACTGCATTGTGCGGTCATGTGACCGCTCCTCTTAAAGCTATACCGACGTCACACAGGGGGTGGGCTAGTGCAACATCCCTGCTGATTGCGCTTTTCCTGCCCAAAACACTTCCTGCTTTCTAAAATGGCGGCTGCCATTTTAGAAAACAAGGAGAAAAAAAAATTCGGAGCGGACTTCCAAAAATCCGATTCCGATCAGACTCTGACTTTATGGAAAATCCGACCCGGATCCCATACCGGCCGAACTGGTTCGCTCATCTTTAGTTAATAATGTACCTGCCTATTATTTACGGATGCTGTTCCATGAACAGTGTCTGGAAATAATAACTGTTCACACAATGTAATTTGTAGCAGTGGCAGTACTTTACATTAAAGTGAAAGGCTACTTGATTTGAGGGCACACCTGACATTGCCCACAAGTTAATGTTAAAAAAAAAAAAAACGTTCCTGCAGCCGATACAGAGGTATCAGCTGTAGGAATGTCCTAATTGCAGCCCAGCGGCCGGCAGTTTAACAGCGCCCGTTGCTATGTCTGAAAATAATTGACATGATCATTATTTTAATGTCTGTACAGAAATTGTCCATCATTTTATATACTGTGTGCATTGGTCGTCCGTCATTTCATTGACTTCAATGCATTGCACTGAAGTGATTCACATTGCGGCAATAACGGACGTCTTTTTAAATAGAATAAGCAGACGCCTTTTCCCTTTTTTTGACATTGTGTGAACATAGCCTTACTCTGGGTCATAAATAGGAAGAAGCACAAAGTACAAATTCATTCACCTGAGAATTTGGCATGTTTATGGTTGAGCGGTATGGACTTTTGTTATGTTTCTGTAGCCAATATTTGCTTGTTGTTGGTTGAAAGGTTATGTTCAATTTTTTATCATTTCGTCCCTATCAAGCCTGCCTGGTTCTAACCGGTCTGTCTGACATATAGTGCTACAACTATTCTGCATTATTGTACTATGCACTGATACAAAATAGTGGCTTAATTTTTTTATGGTACATAATGAACATTTTGAAAGGCCCAAAGTACAAACTTAGGTTTTAACCCCTTAGGGACCCATGATGTAGTGGTATGTCCTGGGAGCCTGTCATTTAAGGACCCAATACATACTAGTATGCAAGAAGGTCCGGTGGCTTTATGAAGCAAGCTCAGGAGCTGAGCTCGCTTCATAGAGGGTGAGGACCGGCTGCTATCTGCAGCAGGGCCCTCATTGGTAATGACAGCAATCGCAAGCACATGGGAACCCACCATTAACTCCTTCAGTGTCACAATCATGGCATTTCACTGTCAGTGACAGGAGCTTCACTGCTGTCACTGTCTGATTGGGACCCATGCAGTCCTGATCGGACAGTGACAGCAGCACAGGACTATGGAGTCCCAATAGTTTCTCCTAACTGCCATAGGTCTCTTACATAGGTCTCTGTTCAGTCAGCTCTGCCATCTTCTAATAGAATCTGCCACAAGCAAGCTCTATGTGAAGATTGTAGATAACACTGATCAGTGCTATGCAATGAAATAGCATTGAAAAGTGTTAGCAATGTAATGAATGAATGTAATAGTCCCCTAGGAGGACTTAAAAAGTGTAAAAGAAGATAGATAGATAGATAGATAGATAGATAGATAGATAGATAGATAGATAAATATGCATAATTTTCCAATCTAATAAAATATAACAGTATTATTCACGTATGGTAAACTGTGTAAAGGAAAAAAGCAAAAAAGTGCCAGAATAGATACATTTTTTTTGTTAGATCATTTATCTGAAAAAATAATAAAGAGCGATCAAAAAGTGCCACCTATGAAAAATAATTCCTTAAGGAATCAAATATGTTACTGACCTATTGAGCCTTCAGCTGTAAAGGAATGATCCATGAGAAAAAAAAAAACATCTGCTTTTTTCCCATAAACAGCACCACACCTGTTCTCAGATTGTGTTTGGTATTACAACTCTAATTCTGGATAACCCCTTCAACCCACAGTGAAGATCAGCTACAAAGAATTTCTCTCTGGAGGACCCTGCACATCCATCCAAAAATTCCTGACAATCTATGGGACAGACTTATCAATCTGTCGGAGACAAAGATCAGACACATTTTTCTCTTAGACAGATAGCAACCACAGTTCAGCTTTTTTTCTGAGAATGGGCTGTGATTGTTTGCTATCATGTATCTGATTTTTGTCTCCAACAGATTGATAAATCTGGCCCTATGACTATAATCCAATACCCAGAGAAAGAAGGATGAGTCTTTGACAATACCTTAACGCTATTGTAGGACTTATAATTTTACAAGGGTGGAAAGAAGGTGGCACAGAGGAGAAAGCCATAGTGTAAATTGTGGGCAATACAAAATTATTCCAGGATAAAGTCATCATGCTAGATTGCAGGAACAGGGTTTTAACCCCATTTCACATGGCTTTAACCCCACACCATACATCTATCATGGCATAGGTTTAAGCCCTGGAACATGCACAATACATTTAATAATGTATATATATTTGCTATTTACTTTGTGTGTAGAGTGAATGTTGCAGTCATGTATTATATTATTGTGCTTGAAGAAAATGTACAGTATATTTTACTGCTCCTTATTATATTAAACTTGTTTCATGTTACTTTGAAGGTTAAAGATGCACTGGCAGCAATTCAGTATCATATCATGTTGCTTAGTGATTTGCTGAGCATGTTTTCTCTATTTGATTACTTATTGATACCTTCGAACTTGGATGACCCTCCCAATTGGGCCTGAATGAGTTCTGAGGCCTGGAGATATATCTTGGATCTACACTGCTATTTGGTAAAATATATGACTTATGTCATTGAGAGTTGACAGATGAAGGTTTGCACTTTTATGAAGGTCAAGGTTTTGCAATTTTATACTCTTCCTTTGGGATCGAGAATTCTAGAGATAAACTGATATAGAAAGTAAGTGGCAGTGATACAAGCACTGGAATAATAATTTTATAGTTTTAGGGTATGTTCACACAACATAAAAATAAGGGCAAAATACGGCCTTAATTTTGAGGAATGAGGATATTTTAACATCAAAATGGTGGTCGCTCAAAAATCCGTAATTACCAAAGGGACCCATACATGTTATACTAAAATTGGCTAAACCCACCTCCACCAACAGTACAAAGGTGTAGATAAGGGTTGGGAATGAGGGATATTTACTGCCTGACTCTTTTGTTGTTGCAGGGATAAGCCGACATCAGAACAGTATGGCAGCGGCTTATCCCTCCTCATCAGGAACACATAAATGTTCAGTTGTGCTGAACGATAATGTGTTTGGGGAGCCTGGGGGGAGATAACTGTACAGCTGAAGTTATTGAAGGTATAGGCACCTTTATTTAGTGTAAAGGGAATTATTATGCCAGGTGCATATGATTTTAAATATAAGAGCTGTCATTATAGGGTTTGATTGAAGTAAACTGCTAATCTCTGATGCTACGGGGTACATAGCAGTGCTATAAACTTACCTGTCCCACTCTCCACCATTTTCCTCATCGTCATCTTTTACTGACCTGCTCTTCTGATAATGCAGTATATGCTGTCTATGATGAGCAGCCATTTCCAGACAGATCGGCACGTCAGCCGTAGTTGTGAACAAGATGAGTTCTGAATAAAGAGGTGGAGAGCAGACGGCAGGAAAATCGGCATTTGCAGCACTGCCGGACAGGTAAGTTTATAGCACTGCTATGTCCCAGCAGCCCCGGCAGCATCAGAGATTAGTAGTTAACGCTAGACCTGTCAAGCTCCTTGGTGATCTAAGTAAACATTCTGTATGCGATTCAAGCCTTTGGTAATTAGATAGGGATACCATTTTGACTGTATCGCCCAGGGACCACATATCCGGAGCAAACCCTCAAATACTTTTACTGATACTTCCCAAGAAGGGCACCGGATACGACAATATAGTCACAAATTAAATTTCAAATACCCCCTAATGATGGCTAGTGTCTAAAACAATAGCTCACAAAAATTTTTCATGCACTGACCCTTAAATAAATAAGGATATGTCAAATCTCAACTATATATGGACCTTCAGTGCAATGAAGTCCAATCTTGACCTATTCTCAATTGCTTAACAAATTAACCTTACCCAACACGTTTCTCAGTGGATTTTAAACACGGTTCATCAGGTGATTAGAAGTCATATAATGAGCAACAATGCTTATTTAAAGAAGCAGTTCACTTTTTTTTTTTTTCGCCCCCCCGGGTAGCCGCTGTCAAGTATACTTACAGAAAATGATCGGTGTCCCGTTCCCGTCGGTCAGTTCCGTCCCACGGTGCCGTTCACATCGGGCGCGCGCTTACTTCCGCCGGCGCTGTGACTCCTCTTCTCTCCCCTGTAATTTGAACGCCGGAAGTCACACGCTTCCATAGAGAATGCATGGAAGCGAGTGACTTCCGGCGTATAATCACTGGTCAGAGAAGAGGACTCGCAGGAGCCGGCGGAAGTGAGCGTGCGCCCGATGTGAACGGCACCGCGGGACGGAACTGACCGACGGCAACGGGACACCGATCATCTTCTGTAAGTATACTTGACAGCGGCTACCCGGGGGGGGGGGGGGGGGTGAAAAAAAAAAAAAGTGAACTGCTTCTTTAAACCAGTAATAGGCTATGTTCACACTATGTAATATTTTAGTAATGAACTGACGCTGATTGCAATGGAATAAGTGTAAATTCTTTACTGCATTGGCCGCATTGCATTAAAGTTAATGAAATGCCGCCCGCTGTGTTCACACAGCATTATGTTAAAGCCTGTTCTTTAGAACGGGCGGTAAAATAATGTACCTGCCTATTATTTCCGGATACTGTTTAATGAACAGTGTCTGGAAATAATAGCTGTTCACACAATGGAATGTGTGGTGACGACCACACATTACATTTAAGTAATTGGCCAATTGATTTGGGGAACACACCCTACAATGTTAGGAAAAGAATGTTCCTGCAGCCGATACAGAGGTTTGCAGTTTAAACCAAGTGTGAACATAGCCATAAGTTGCAAGTGTTACAAAGAAAAATATACATAAAATGTTGTAGTACACGGTGACCTAGGATTCCTGTATTCAGGTATGTAAACAGATGTAATTAATATATACACAGATAGGACAAATGCTCACTTTGTATAGCTCACAAAACCTCTGTGATCAGCACATTAACCTATCCAGTCATGCCATCTGTGGTTACACCAGTAGAACCTCCCACAATAGTTTACATTTGCAAGTGTACAGTACCATGACATGATATATTTAGCAGACAGTGATAAGAATAGCTCCATCTATAACATGGTAGACAAAGATAAAGACAAAATGTTCACCTTTTACCTTTAAATATTGTAACATACCTGAAATACTTTATCTGGTAAATGTACAGAAATGGAAATTAACTTGTTTACTTTAATTTGATAATCCAAAAAGAAGGCCATTTTTTGTTTTTACAATTAGAATTGAGTAAGATTTAATTTAAATGATTGCCAGGGAATTCTCTTTACAGTATAATGTGATCAGGCAGAGGTAAAAACAATAAATAATGTGTACACATCTGCCCTGATCCTATCCCGCCTTTATATTGGTGCCTGCTTCCACTATAAAGCATAGCCTGGGCTTTGTCTCAACACAAGAAAGTGCTTGCTGTAACAAGTCATTCAGTGTGCACTTCCTTCCTTCTACAGGCTGAATAGACCTTTTGCAGGCAAGTTCTGATTGTTTGGGTTTGAATAAATCCTACAAACAATAGCATTCACCAAAAAATATATACTGTACAAGAAGGATTTTTTAACTAATGATTCCTTTATTAAGTGAATATTTATAAATAACAAAATACTTTAAAACATTAGACATTCAGAGATGGCATAAATAGACCACAGACTACACCTGGACATGTAGAATGTATAGGGAGCAATAGAGAATAATGTACAAAATAAAGTGCAAGTGCAATCCCTAAAATAGTACCGCTGACATGATCTCCTATGGCATAATCACATTGTTATGGATGTCTTTTTACCTTCCAACCATATAAGATGCCCAGCTCCAATAAAGTGCAAGGATGCAAAGTGCAAGATATACCTGAATGTCCGGTGGTCTAAGGCTCCGCTCCCTCCCCAATGCACGTTTCTCGTGGCAGCTTGATCACGGGGCTATTTTTGGGTTTGTGCAAACCCGAACTTTCAGCAACTTTATTCATCTCTAAGGGTAGCTTCACACATACCGTATTGCAGCGGATTTGATGGTGCAGATCCGCAGCAGATCCGCAGCAGATGTCATCTAAACAACTGAACCCCACATCAAATCTGTACCTGTAAACGCACCCTAAGGCTATGTTCACACAACGTAAGTTCCGTAAGAATCACAGCCGTTGTTACAACGGTCGTAATTCCCACAAAACTTACGTAGTGCAGCCTTTTGAGGGAGCGGCGCTGTAGAAAACTGACATGGCCGCAGAAAACCCTGTCAGTGCAGGCTATGGAGCGAGCGACTTTGGCCACATGCTTCATAGTGCAGTACCGGCAGGGATGGTCTTTTCAGAGACTCGGTTACGAAACGGCTGGTCACTTACAGTGTGTGAACATAGCCTAAATGTGAGTAATTCAGTTTGGGCTTTTTAGCGGTATTTGCAGTTTGTATAGAGAAGTAAGATCTCTTTCCGTGTAAATGTCATCATTCCTTACTTTGTCATGGATCAGAAAAACCAAATAGCAGATTTAGTCATTATTTTAGTTATACATTAATTTAATAGCAGACAATATATTTTCACAAAAATTTTAGACTAATAGAAGTATTTTCCATATGAAGAACAGGTGTTTAAGGCAAGGTTTTTGATTTAGAAGTAAGACATCTTATTTTCTCCTGTGTAACAATCCTCATTTTACCAACTGTAAATTAAGGCGGATATAATCATATTGTGCTAATAGTTGAGTGAGTGATATTTTACAATTGTCTGACACAAACATGTATCAGCTACTAAATCATACTGGATACATCATCAAGGGAGAGTCATAAATACATTGATTTGTCAAGATTCTTAAAAACATTAGGGGATAATAAAAATGTGCTCACATAACCTTATTAAATGCAACATAAAAGTAGAAATGTACCCTCACATTAGTAACAGTGCGTTGTATGTGTAAAATAAATGTCACTTACACAAAGCCTTTTTTGATAAATGTTCTTTTTGTTAAGTTTTGTTTGGCAGCTTGAACATCAGGAGTCGAAATATCACCTACAGCAGGAAATATATCTTTGTTTTCTGCTTTTGAATCTCATAAATGATTTTTGAAGCCAAAAACACGAATGCTTTATGTTCAGATTCTTGCATATTTAACCACACAAAGCGTCTCTAGTGATGAAGGTGAATTCATATGCTCTATTGACTCCTTTAGTGTGAGCACATTTTTTTCTCCCTAAAATATATGCTGTTACTATGTCTGACAACCATAGTTTGATCTGTAATAGGTTCCACATTTTGTGACTTTTGAAGATCAGAAACACTATGCTGACGTATACATTTTAGATAGGGTGGGTGCTATTTTGTGTGATTATCAACTACATACATGTATATCTGATGTAAAAGGAATCAATAGTCAGTCACACTTGCCTATTGTTGGTTTAAGTTTTTTATAGTAGACATATATTTAAATTTTTTTGAAACTTTTCATTTTTCCTGTAACTTTCTTTGACACAAAAATGATCAAATATTGCTAGTCACCCTGCACATTATACTTATGTTAGCTGAACTCAACGACTTTGGCAGGACTGTCCAACCATTTCATGTGTGTGAGGACCTCACAACAGATTATGTCAGTGAGAGAAGGTTAAGGAATGTTGACTTTTAACTATTAGGGATCCTCCCTAGCCGAGCCTGTCAGGGTGAGCAGATGTAATTATTGAGTACCTGTCAACTCTCAGGCTGTGCAGACTTAGTCTAATTGAGTTCTTCACAAGCTAGTCTAGTTAGGCCTCTAAACCCAACCAAGGACTGTATAGAGATAAATCACAGTCTTCAGCAAAATACCTATTTCTCTGTTGAACTTTCCAGTCCTATCACAGGAAAGATCAATACAAGAGCTAAAAAACTGTAATGCACCCAAACCTATCTGGCCTTACTCACTAAGTCCCCCTGAGTATTTTCAGATGTCTCCCATCTTTCTAGCTGCTGCCGTTCCTGAGTTACAAGTTTTTCTAAAAGCCGATCTATATCCAAGATAGGAAACTACTTTTCCCATCATGCAATGCTTATGCCTGATGATGGTGAAGTAGCAGAGCTGAGACAATGAAGGAGATGATGACAGTGTAGCAGAGCTGAGATGGCGGTGTCGGTGTAGCAAAGCTGAGTTGGAAGTGACAGTGTAGCAGAGCTGAGTTGGGGATGACAATGTAGCAGAGCTAAGTTGGCGGTGACGGTGTAGCAGAGCTGAGTTGGGGATGACATTGTAGCAGAACTGAGTTGGTGGTGACGGTGTAGCAGAGCTGAGTTGGCGGTGACGGTGTAGCAGAGCTGAGTTGAGGGTTGACGGTGTACCAGAGCTGAGTTGGGGATGACGGTGTACCAGAGCTGAGTTAGGGGTGACGGTGTAGCAGAGCTGAGTTGGGGGTGACGGTGTAGCAGAGCTGAGTTGGGGGTGATGGTGTAGCAGAGCTGAGTTGGGGGGACGCTGTAGCAGAGCTGAGTTGGGGATGACGGTGTAGCAGAGCTGAGTTGAGGATGACGGAGTAGCAGAGCTGAGTTGGGGGTGACGGTGTAGCAGAGCTGAGTTGGGGGTGACGGTGTAGCAGAGCTGAGTTGGGGGTGACGGTGTAGCAGAGCTGAGTTGGGGGGAAGGTGTAGCAGAGCTGATTTGGGGGGGACGGTGTAGCAGAGCTGAGATGGCACTGACCGAGTAGCAGAGCTGAGATGGTGAGTGCCGCGGGTGAGGGTGGTGCCCCATGGCTGATACCGAAGGGGGGTTGCCACTTGGTGATCGTGCGGTGGAGGGGTTGGGCGGTGATCGCGGGGTCGGGTGGCGCTGGTGATAGGGGGCGGAGCTTGCCGTCGGTGATCGGGGGGACGGGGCTTGCTGCAGGCGATTGCGAGGGGCGGAGCTTATCGGGGGGAGGAGCTTGCCGCGGGCGATCTCCGGGGGGCGGAGATTGCTGCGGGTGATTGCGGGGGCGGAGCTTGCCGCAGGGGGTGGGCGCGGGGGAGTGCGGAGGCTATGCCGCAGGTGAGTAGGGGATGGCACGGGTGATGGAGGGGTTGGTTGTGGGGCGGGGGGCTGTGTGCTGCGGGTGAGTGCTGAACGGTGCGCCGGGAGGCTCTGGACACAGGGGGTGAGCTCTGGGCTGGGGGTGACCGGGTGTCTGCTGTTAGAGAGGGAGACAGTGACAGCTGCGCTGATCACTGTATCCCTCCCTCTCTAACAGCAGCCACCCTATCAGTGTTCTCAGTCACTTCACTGTGCTGGGACTGAGGACACGTGATGCCGACTCCGAGGGTCGGGGCCAGGAGCAGGGAGCGTGTCGGGTTGGACTGAGGTCTGATGATTCTCTGCATTCCGTGGGGGTGAATGCAGCTGGATAACAGCAAAACTATGCAGAATCCATAACTTTATATTGGAAAGATGAAAAGCTATGGGTGGGCAACGTATTAATGCAAAAATAATTTTGGGGGGAATACCCCTTTAATTCTATATATGTATCCTTCACATCTATTTTAACATATTCTTGCACAAGTACATGAAGAATTTACATTGCCAAGTTTTTTTTCAGTAAAGAACTGTTTAGTTATTTTGTTTAACCTGTATGTGACTGCACAACACCATGATCACCTCAACCACCATCCACCTAAAGCACTGCATGGGGTATGCCCTGAAGGAACAGAGAACAATACAAAGAAAAAAGGCCCAGGCACCTCATGTATTACCTCAGGTACAAGGGAGAAAAGTAAAAGCAATGCTGCTCACCTTTTAGCCCCTTGGGCTTTATGTGCATCACCCCTATTCAGATGTGGGGTACACCGAAGAGCAAGAGCCGGGAAGATGATTCCTCCTTTCTCCGGGTTTACTTGCGTAGTTCCAGGACTGAAGGAACTGCAAAAGCTGACTGTACTAATGGACGGGATGCTCCCAGACAGGAACCTGTACAAAGCAATGAACAAAATAATAATAAAAAAAAATAAATGGTACTAGCAGTGGTCAGCACTTTCCCAAAAAGTTCATCAGACAGACAGCTTGAAGAAAACATTAAAATACAATAAATATACAATACATTTTACCGTCTTCTTCAATCTATCTGTGTGATGGGCTTTTTGGGACACTGACCACTGCTAGTGCTATTTCTTTTGTAATTTCTTTTTGTTTACTGAAGGAAGAGACAATTACTACATACTGTATAACCCCCCTTTTTTAACTGATTTGTCGGTCAAGAGTGTACAAAGGTAGGAGGTCCCACCCCTACCATTGTACCATCAGCAGTATACTGTCACTATCTGCTAGCCTTGAAGGGTCTCCCCAGTATCTGAGTTTCACACTGCATAAAGTTATGGGTCGATCAGGATAGATAGCTGACACTTGACAGGATAAGTCTTGTGAAATAAAAAAAATGGAAGAAGGTGGGCGGGGGGTGGGGAGGTGGGGGGAAATAATAACTGACGACGGGTCTGGAATCAGGGTACATAACATACCTGGCTCTTCCAGCTGCAACGTCACAACCTGGATGAACGATTACCCGCATAGCCAATCAGTGAACAGAGTGGTGTCCTGCACCAGTCACTGATTGAATGAGCAGACAGTCAATCACTCAGGTATATAGTAGTCATAACTGTGAAGGAATTAAGTTCCAATTTAAACATTTTTATATATAATATTGTTTACGGTATCAAATAAGATACACCATCCACAAACAATATGCCACTAAAATACTGAAACAAAACAGTATTCAAACAATATATAAGGTCTTGCTCTAACCTGTTTTTTCCTTTACCAAGGGAAAAGATTGGGTTTAATGGCCTTGTATCTTAAATTAGTTGGGCTGTGACCCTGCATACCTGAGCTATTCTATATATGGGAAATCAATTGATAAATACCCAGATATAAATATCTAGGTATTAGATCTATACCTTAGTGTCCTGCTGATGACTTGATCTTTATTTTTAGTATTTATCTACCAATTTCCCATACATAGAATATCTCAGGTATGCAGGGTCACAACCCAATTAATTTAGGATACAAGGGTAGGGAAACAACATCAATCTTTATTATTGTGGTATTTTAGCAGCATATTGTTATAGCAACATATTGTTATTAGAGATGAGGGAACCGGGTTCGGGTTCGAGTCCATCCAAACCCGAACGATCAGCATTTGATTAGTGGCGGCTGCTGAACTTGGATAAAGCTCTAAGGTTGTCTGAAAAACATGGATACAGCCAATGACTATATCCATGTTTTCCACATAGCCTTAGGGCTTTATTATCAAATTTATCAAATGCCGATCGTTCAGGTTCCGATGGACTCGAACCCGAACCCGGTTCGCTTATCTCTAATTGTTATACATTAATGTCCTGATAATGTATAGGAATAATGACAAGATCTTTATTTATCTACCAATTTCCCTTTTTATAGAATAAGCAAAAAAATAGCCTGTGGAGCCTCATTTAAAGATCAACTCATCTAAAAATCCTAAATCCCTAAGTCTATTCCTGAAGATACAGACTGCCTTTGCAGTCTGTATCTTATTCTTTACCTAATCCTCTTCTTCAGTGTAGTAATGCTGGGGCGCCGCCATCTTGATGACGTCACAGATCAGGGAGACCAGCCAAAGATAACTCTGCCGTCTGCTGGTTAAAACGCTCAATGCAGTGAAATCCTAGGTGCATTGCTCCCTTGGAAACATGAATATGCAAAAAAAGAGCCTGTGGAGCCTCATTTAAGAGTCTTGAAACACAGGACTAGCCAGCGGTGGAACGCAAAGTGACGTCATCAAGATGGCGGCACCAGCCTTGCTGCACCGGAACAAGTGGATTAGGTAAAGTATAAGATACAGACTGCAAATGCAGTCTGTATCTTTATGAAGTCTATTTATGAAGATACAGACTGCATTTGCAGTCTGTATCTTATACTTTACCTAATCCACTTGTTCCGGTGCAGCAAGGCCGGTGCCGCCATCTTGATGACGTCACTTTGCGTTCCACCGCTGGCTAGTCCTGTGTTTCAAGACTCTTAAATGAGGCTCCACAGGCTCTTTTTTTGCATATTCATGTTTCCAAGGGAGCAATGCACCTAGGATTTCACTGCATTGAGCGTTTTAACCAACAGACGGCAGAGTTATCTTTGGCTGGTCTCCCTGAGATCAGTGATCTGTTTCCCATATATAAAATAGCTCAGGTATGCAGGGTCACAGTACAACTAATTTAGGGTACAAGAGTAGGGCAACAAACCCAATCTTTTTGTTCCAGTATTTTAGGGGCATATTGTTTGTGGATGGTGTTTATACTATTGTATGCCACATAAATATATATTTTTGGCAAAGCCCACAGCTCTTAGAAGCAATGTCTTGTTAAAAGATATATGGACAATTTCTCATCGTCTTTTGCTCACGGTTATCTTTAATCTATATTGTAATTGTATTCCTCGGAAATAAACATTTATACTTTTGATACTGGTGCAAGATTTTGGGTCTGTCTCACATGATTGGTAGGTTTGTAGTTCCTCCGAGAGGCCATTAATCAGCACTTTCCAAACTGCCTTGTACTATTTCAAAAGCTGGTATGTGCAGGAGTTGAAAGCCAGGATTACATTTCCAGTTTTATCTGACAGCTAAATGATGTTAGTGCAAAATAAATAACACTTCACACTTCTTTTTTATTATCTTTATTGCTCTGAATAGACAGCTATGTGAATGTGTGGATATGAGCTGGACTCCTACACGTGAATGATTCTTCGTTTCCTTCTTTATACAATTGAAAAGTGTCATTAAATGAGGAAGAAAAGTTTAGTTTTTTTTTGTAAGGCCAAAAACAAACCTCAACAGCTGCATTTTACTGAGCCAGTATATTTGATCAACTGCAGTCTGTGCCATGAAGTAATGTACATCAGCAGTATAGGTATAATTAAAGGGACTCTGTACCCACAATCTGTCCCGCCCAAACCACTTGTACCTTCGGATAGCTGCTTTTAATCCAAGATCTGTCCTGGGGTCCGTTCTGCAGGGGATGCAGTTATTGTCATAAAAACAACTTTTAATCCTGCAGCGCTGTGTCTAACGGCCGGGGCTTACATTTGTATATGCATTAGGCTGGCACCACCTCTCCGTCCTTCCTCCCCACCCTCCTCCCACCCACCCTGAATCATTCCATTAGGAATGGTTCAGGAACGTTTACTGCTCTTTGAGCTTTGCACAGGTGTATTAACGATCCAGCCCATGTTCATTATACACACAGGTGGGGAATAGGAAGCAATCTGCCTGGAGCATTCCTAATGATGAGGAGGGTGGGGAGGAAGGACAGAGAGGGTGTGCCATCCTAATGCATATACAAATATAAGCCCCGGCCGTTAGACACAGCGCTGCCAGATTAAAAGTTGTTTTTATGACAATAACTGCATCCCCTGCTGAACGGACCGCAGGACAGATCTTGGATTAAAAGCAGCTATCCGAAGATACAAGTGGTTTGGGGGGGGTCAGATTGTGGGTACAGAGTCGCTTTAAAGGGGTTGTCTGCAGTTGAAGACCATGATAGTGTATACTGTATATAGATACAATTTACAAACAATTGACTAATACTGAGTAACATCCTGTGTTATAGCCTAGACCTCCACTCACAGTTCTGTTGGTTGAATCATATAACAGCTTGTCTACAGATATATTGCTGCCATCTCAGCTGATCCTCTCTAGTGCAGTGCTGGCTGAGAGAGTGAGATACAGAATGCCTACACTAGGCTTTGGCTGGTTTCTCACAAGAGTAATACAGACACGTTGTTGTTTTCAGTTGAGACTCAAAGTCAGGTTGGGACTTTAAAGGGGAACTCCGCATAAGGAAAACGTGTTTTCTATTAAAGTACATTAAAAGTTATATAGATGGAAATAGTAAAGAATTTTCGGTGAGAGCATCATTTTAACCACGGATACCCTCCCTACCCATGAGATAGGGAAGTTGGAGTAATCTTTAGTATCTTTATTTAAACAGAGTAGTAAGATTGGTAGGGGCCAGTTTACGTAGGGGGTAGGTCAAAGTAATACATAAATACGGAATGGAGTCCTCCACCCACTGAAATGGGAAGTCCTGTTGTAATGTCTCCTGTAATTGGCTTGAGATGCCAATATTTAGTATAGAGGATTTAGTTGAATTGATCGTGTAGTAGGATGCAGCGCTGAACTTATCTAATATTTCCACCAAATGTTTCAGCGAGGTCTCAGGTGATGCTAATGACAAAATAACGTCGTCAGCGAACAATCCTATTCGGTGTTCAGTCTGACCAATTTTGATCCGCTCAAGATGAGGAGCCAACTATCATGGAACGCATGATTGCATATAAAATAGGGAATATAACTAAATTTAACCAGTATTGGTCTAAATGGAGTGGAGAGTAGAGGCGCCAGAATACCAGCAGAGAATGGTAATAGCAAAAGGGAAGGCTAGACACAGACAAACACTTGTCCACCTAGCGTTGTCAATGCAGGATTTCAGTTCTTCCAACTCCCCTGCTTGAACTATTTCAATATCTACATTGAATACCCTGACCGGGTGTGTTACTGTTGTTCATGTACATTACCTGTTTCACATGCTGTATTTTATTGCTATGCATTTCTTATGTAAATTGTTAAGAAACTAATAAAAATTTAAGTTAAAAAAAAAGTTATATAGATGTGTCTATACAATGTATTACTGTATCTGTGCGGTTCTGCCACACTGGTAGCTGATAGAAATCCAGGAAGTGAAGAAAACTGGCCTCTGTGCCAATCCACATTGTCTCCTGCTCCTTCTGCTATCCCCCTTAGGAGACAAATATTCCATGCCTCTTTCTCACATTGTGTGTGTTTGCTAGACACAGGCTGATGATGCAGAGCGGGGGCAGGGCGTGATTCACCATCTCTGACCGGCTAGAAGCAGGTGTTTCAACTTCGCTGATTGTGCAAAAGTCTACAGAAAAACTAGGGCTGTGTTCACACATGTTGAGTGTCATTGCAGTACTGCAGCATCTGCACAAAAATGATGCAGTAACACTAGTAGATAATGCTAAACAGCAGAGAGGATAAGAGCCGGCACTGCCAATCCTACCTGCACAAAAAACTAGGCATAAACAGTATATCCCATGTGAGATAGTATCGAATAAAGTACTTTTTGTGGGAATCAACTTCAAAGATAAAAGTTGTGTGTGGAAAGGAAAAGAAAAGAAAAATTAAAAAGTTCTTTGCTTTATTCCAATATCAGTGTTACAGGTAGAGAATACAGCGTACTGTGCGGGTGGGACCACAATGAAATGATAAAGTACTGCAAATAATTCAGTAACACGACGAAACTGCAATGTGTGAACACAGCCTAGATGTTCTGCAACAGCTTAGGGTGGGGTATAGGCAGGGTGGGGGGGGGCTGTGATCAGGGCCGGTTTTAGACTAAATGTGGCCCTGGGCAAAGTTGAAGGTGGGGCCCCATATGCTGAAATATTGTAGCAACAATTTAAGGTCCCCATACATTTTACACTTTTGTTGGTGGTAACTGCTGCTCGTGGTGGGTTCGGCCATCAGTGTAAGGAGTATGGGGCTCTCTGGACAGTCCTCTGACAGATGATATCAGTGGACATAGGGGGTCGGACTTGATGGAAAATCAACACCCAACCTCTTTGTTGTCAGAGAGATAAGCCACCATCAGATCTGTCTGGCTATAGCTTATCCCTCTTATAGAGGACACAGGAACACTCATCTGTGCCGAACATTCCTGTGTATGGGGAGGACAGGGCCGGATGGGAGAGAGAATTGTCAGCTGAAGGATTGTTCAGCCAGCAGCTACTGAAAGTGTACGGACAGTATAAGGGCCGTGTTACACGGCCTGATATTCCGGAGAAGTGAGCGCCAATCTAGTAGAATGGAGCTAGCTTACAGAGCCAACCACATGGCTCAATTATTGTGCAGCAAAGGCTGTATATATATAATCTATCATTAGTGATGTCTGTGCAGCCCTTGCTGTATATAGTAAATAATTAAGATATATATATACTACCTGATCTTGTTCCCCGGTGTCCTCAGGCCTTGTCTGTGGGATCCTCCAGTCACCGCAGCTGCAGCTCTCACTTCTAGTCCCCTCTCTGAGGTGACAGGCCGCTCAGGCAATCACTGGCCGTAACAAACAGACAAAGCCTGAGGACACCAGGAACATGATCAGGTAAGCAACAGCTTTATTATTTTATATGCACATCAGCCAATGATTTTTAAACTTGCCAAAAGAAAACGATCAGTTGATGATTGTTGTCTTTATTACACAGAGCGATATCGTCCGGATTCGAACAATTTTCGCTCCGTGTATTAGGGCCCTTATTCACATTGAGTCAGTTCAGAAGGTTACATGCCAGGACTGCCGCTAATGTACATGCCGGGACTGCCGCTAATGTACATGCCGGGACTGCCGCTACTGTACATGCCGGGACTGCCGCTACTGTACATGCCATGACTGCCGCTAATGTACATGCCGGGACTGCCGCTACTGTACATGCCATGACTGCCGCTACTGTACATGCCGGGACTGCCGCTACTGTACATGCCATGACTGCCGCTACTGTACATGCCAGGACTGCCGCTAGTGTTGTAAACACAAGAACTATTTATATGAATTTTTAAAAAAAATAAATTAAAAAAAAATCAGTATATCAGGACCAAATATTACCTCCAAACTGTTATTGAAGAAAACACACTATATACAGGCCAATATTACTACCATAGAGTGACCACAGCGTAATGACTCTATATACAGACCAATATTAGAACCATACCATGACGCCACATAAAGACTCTATATACAGACCAATATTACCACCATAGACTGACCACCACATAATGACTCTATATACACTATATACAGACCAATATTACCGCCATAGACTGACCACCACATAATGACTCTATATACACTATATACAATCCAATATTACCGCCATAGACTGACCACCACATAATGACTTTATATACAGACCAATATTACCGCCATAGACTGACCGCCACATAATGACTCTATATACAGACCAATATTAGCACCACACCATAACCGCCACATAATGACACTATACATTCTATATACAGACCAATATTACTGCCATAGACTGACCACCACATAATATAGTTCTGTATATAATGCATACATAGAGTCATTATGTGGCGGTCACTCTATGGCAATAATATTGGTCTGTATATAGAATGTATAGTGTCATTATGTGGCGGTTATGGTGTGGTGCTAATATTGGTCTGTATATACTGTAGAGTCATTATGCAGTGATCAGTCTATGGTGGTAATATTGGTCTGTATATAGAGTCATTATGTGGCAGTCACTCTATGGCAGTAATGACTGTATATAAACACTATATACAGACCAATATTACCCCCATAGACTGATTACTGCATAATGACTCTATATACAGACCAATATTACCACCATAGACTGACCACCACATAATGACTCTATGTATGCATTATATACAGAACTATATTATGTGGTGGTCAGTCTATGGCAGTAATGACTATATATACACTATATACAGACTAATATTACCCCCATACAGTGACCACCACCTAAGGACTGAATACCACCTTATTTTTTTCTCAATAAAACACACCGTATTGCCTTAGTGACATCATCATACACTATACATAGGAGCTGCAGCCAATCACCGGTCACCTGCAGCAATTACATAGGACGGATGAGGCCGGACAATGGCTGCAGCTCCTATATACAGTCTATTCACTTCTACACTTCTGCTGGACAGGGGAGTCAGCAGTGCTGATACACACACACTCACTATACAATATATATATATATATATATATATATATATATATATATACACACACACACTAACACATCCATGAAAACACATACAAATCAAAACCATACAGTCCATACAGTACACAGACATGTAACACACTACATTCATCCCTCACTGCACACTACAGATACAGTATACTTACTACCACTAGCAGCATGCTGGAAGTAATGGTGCATCCTCTAATGTCCATGCAGCAGCAGCAGGCTGGGATCCTCACACTGCAGCCTGCAGCCCTCTCCTCCATGTCCCGACTGCTGTAATATTACACCATGTGACACAGAGGAAGTCACAAGGTGCAGTGAAGCTGGAGGGAGGGGGAGGGGAGGGGAGGAAGCACACTCCGGAGAAGAGCGGGTCCTGCAGCCTCTATGTGACCCGATATCAGCCATCAGCTGTAGCCAGGGATCACTGCCAGAGGCTGCAGGACGCTGTCTGTGCACTCCTGCCACTGACACATACTGTAACTGGGGCAGGGGGCCCCTGGGGGATGGGGGCCCTGGGCATTTGCCCTGTCTGCCCCCCCCTAACGCCGGCCCTGGCTGTGATGGAACAGCTGAGGGAAAGCATTGCATTCTGGAACCTGTAGTACAAAGTACATCTGCTCAACCAGGAAATACAGAAACAAAAAACAGAACAAAACCCCCAAAACAAATGGATTTTTGGTAGTTTCAAAACTGGGATAGATAAGTAAGTATTGTTATATGCTTCTGCAGAAGTTTCATTTTTTTCTACCTCTACCCGGAGTTCCCCTTTAATTCACTATACAGACAAAAATTGGTCCATATTATGCTAATATAAAACCAACCTAACGCTATGTTCACACAACGTTATATTTCAGTAAAGAACGGACGCTGATTGCAATGGAATCAGCGTCCCTTCTTCACTGCAGCGGAGCATTGCATTGAAGTCAATGCAAAGCCGCTCGCTGTGTTCACACATAGTTATTTTACCACTGGCTCTTTAGAATAGCTGTAATGTAAAGTGTGGTGGTGGACACACTTTACATTGAAGTAAATGGCTAATTGATTTTCGGCACACCCGATGCAACGAACACTGTAAAATGTGTGAACACAATCTTAGGCCATGTTCACACAACATATGTTTGGCATAAATCATGGCCATTGTTGCAATTTGTAATAACGCCATGATTTAAACTTAACATACGTTGTATTGAAATGAATGGAATCCCGCCCGGAGCGTATACACATAGGGCGACATGTATCATCCAGCGTACGGATGATTTTCGGCAGAAAGTGCCGATTTGCGTATTTTTTTTATTCGCAAATGGCCGATTTGTGAATAAAATATTCGCAAATCAGCACTTTTTGCCGAGTACGCCTGGGGGCGGGGAGGGGGTGTGAAGACGGCGAAACGGAGGGCGCGGACTCAGAGTCCGCGTGATTCACCATCCGTTCTGCCAAAAGATACGCCGAAAACCTACTCCAGTCCTCAGCTGGCGTAGGTTTTCGGCTGTGCGCACCGACGCGCACGGGATTTATGTTGAGGCAGACCGCCTCTACATAAATCCCCGTAGCGCCGGACTTAATAAATGTCCCCCATAGTGTATGCGCGGAAAACTGACATGTAAGTTTTCTGCGGCTGCTATCCATGAAAGGAATATTCTTATATGTAGTATCTAAGCTTAAACTAGACACAACACACTAAGAAAGTTCTTATGAGTTCATATTTTAGGAGAACCCACTGAATTACTGTATCTTAACCCATTGATTATAGCACTAAACAAGTTTAAATGGCCACTGTCATATCTTTAAAAGAAAATTACCCCAGAAATACAGCTCCTCAGACTGCGCCACTCGGTTCTCCCTTTTTTGATATCTGCTGTCCACCGCCTGTGCCTGTTCTCAGATTTCTGTTACAAAGAAACCGAGGACAAAACACAGGAAGTGGGGCAAGGCTTAATATGTGCTCTGTGCAGGAGAAAGCCGAGGTTGTGTACCTTAAATCTGAGCCAGTCTACCGCAGAAGCTGATCCACAAAGGTGAATTGAGGCTTCCCTCCCATCTCTTACCACCCTTACAAAGATCAGGGCACTTTGTCCAAAAAATTAGTGTATCTGCTGTTGTATTGTAACGTATGTGCTGTTGTATGTCTGCAATGTAATCCCCCCCCCACACATCCCCCCATATGTCATGGCATAGCAGTAAAGACTAAGGATTGTGCTGTGATTGGTTTGAAAACTAAGGGATAAAGTGTTTGTGTGTGTAAGGGCCTATTCACATGGAGTAAAATTGGTGGAATTCCGCAGCGGAACTCTCTGCTACGGAATCCTGCCAATCTCTGTGTCATAAGGCAGTCTATGGGAGTGCTTGCGCCTTCACTCTCTGCACGGAAGAATTGACATGTCCTCCCACAGACTGCCTGTATGACATGGAGGCTGGCAGGAATTCTGCCAGTTTTACTCCGTGTGAACTGGCCCTTATCCTGACAAACAACCTAGCTCTGGTCCCGACCCCTGAAATAAAGAGAATTAGAAATAGCTGTGGAGGGTGTCTCAATAACAGCAGCGAGTGCGCTAAAATCACTGTGTCACCACCTTGAAGGGTAAATCTAACAAAACCATGAATGTCTTTAAAAATGTTTGTAATGACATATTTGTTTTATTGACAGATTCAGCTCTCATACATTTATTAACTCTCCAAAACTGAAATGAGGCATGAGTGTGTGTCAGGTGCTAACAAGACCTTGTATCTGTCATTGCCTAGCACCTTGTTTATATTTAGCTATTCTTCATTCCTACATTGGCATGACATGAATTACTAGTAAAGAACTTGGTAAGCATCTCCTGGAAATGATTGCAGTAAGTCTTTCCAAAATGACCTCATGCACACTGGGAGGTGCTCAGCATTTCTAATGTGCTTCAATCTGTTAACTTGTCCACAATCATAAATAGCACATATTTTGTATGGAGCAAGTAGAAAGTTGCTGTTTGTTCTTCGTTTGTTATCTCCTATTTGCACATACGATTATACATCCAATCAGATAATAAGATTGCTTACAGTAGCCCATGCCCAAGAGATGAGTGTGCGCTGATGTGTTTCACCAGTGGTTTCCATTAAAAAGGCAAGGCTGAAAGACACATTGATATGTGGGAAAATACAACGGTAACAGAAAGCTGATAACATCGAAACATACAGTATGTTAGAGAGAAAAGGAAACTGTTTATTTCCCATTTAGAGTTTATAATTTGTTAGTGGCTGGAAAAATAATAGTATCAGATTAATCAGTGTCTTGTAGTGGCATGTAGAATCCCCAGGAAACGCCCAGATTGCTGCCCACAGACTAGTCTCTATGGGAGGCATTTATTAAGTCCGGCGTTTTTTACGCCGGACTTAAAAATGCCCCCGCAGCTCCGGCGGTACGGGGATTTATGTAGAGGCGGCCTGCCTGTACATAAATCCTGTGCGCGCCGGTGCGCACCGCCGAAAACCTACGCCAGCTGAGGACTGGAGTAGGTTTTCGGCGTACATTTGGGCGGAACGGATGATAAATCGCGCGGACTCTGAGTCCGCGCCCTCCGTTCCGCCCACTTCCCGCCCCCTTTCCGCCCCCTGGCGTACTCGGCGGAAAGTGCCGATTTGCGATTATTTTATTCGCAAATCGGCCATTTGCGTATAAAATAATACGCAAATCGGCACTTTCCGCCAAAAATCATCCATCCGCCGGATGATACATGTGGCCCTATATCTCTATATCAACAACAGGCGATAGTTTAGAGTCCAAAGCAAGGTATCAGGGCAGAAGATGGAGATCATGATAAGATAAGCTGAGGTTAGGGCAGGCGAGTTCTTGCAAAATGAGGATCATGCAGAAGGTCAGGACAGGCAGCAGGTAGCATAGCTTTTAAACCTTGCACTCTAACAGAATCAAAAAGAACCTGTTGTCTAGACGGACTATGATGGAGGGGTCCTTAAATAGCAAATCTTGATTGTAACACACTTAGAGGCACATTTATAATTTAATTTGCACCATTTTGGCTAATTTTGTGTTTTTGCGCACAGCATAAGGCTATGTTCACACTACGTAAAATAACGGCCGTTGTCCGCACCGCAAAACTACGGCCGTTGTTTTGAGGTTCTCTATAATGACTGTAATGCAATGTAACTACGGCCGTTGAATTCACACTACGTATCAGATTACGGCCGTTGTTTATACGGCCCCGTGAAAAATGAACATGTCAATTATTTCCGGCTGGTAATACCGCAACAACGGCCATGGATTTCAATGCGGCCACAAACGTAAAACTTATATCTGCCGAATTAAACTTAATTTTGATGTAAAAAGTTTTCTGAGTGGTTTCTCGGGCTGGGCGCAGTATTTAAAGTAAATGACCTGTTTCATCTCGTTTATAAACATGCTAGGAATCAAAATTAAACAAAAAATAATGGCCGTTGAAAATAACGGCCGTTATTTTACGTAGTGTGAACATAGCCTAAAATTTTAAGCAACATTTTAAGCTATATTTGAGCAATTTACTCAATTGATGTGCCTTTTTTATTTTATCCTATTTTTTTTTCACTTGGAGGGGGCATTGTAGGGGTATGGTTTTATGGTAGCTACTTTGTATCATGTGTGATTCTTTGGTTTTTGCACTAAAAAGTTGGTTGTTAGCCAAAAAAGCACACAAAAATGTCTGGCCTGGACGTCTTTGAACAAGATTTGTGAGATTTTGCACAGCACAGTAAATATACGCAAGTGAAAAAAAAAAATTGAGCAGGTGATAGATGTGCCTCTTAGTATTTTAGTCAGCGTATGGTTAATTCAGCATTTTGAGAGAAAAACTTTGAAGAAAATAATTTGCACCTTTTCTTGTGTTTTGGTTCAATATTGACCAAAATGCTACATGTAAAAAAGGCTTTAGGCTAATCGGGAGTAAACCTGTCTTTAGGACAACATATTTCAGTGACACATCTGCCCTAAAATACAAAAACTATACGATTCCCAACATACATATGGACCATTAATTTTACTGTGCCCTCTCTACAGATGTCCAGACTCAGAAGTCCATTCAAAGACATTACTAGGTAATGAAAGGATTTTTACCACAGAATGTATGAAGCATCAATTGCTGTGGTTGGAATAAGCATCTTTTTCCCATAGAAGAGGTTAACCCTTGTCTTCTTTTATATAAACAGCAGGATATTATACAAGCAAAACCTTATACATATTTATTACAATTGAACAGCTTTCTATATTTTACCTTCAATAGTTTCCAATAAATGAATATAGTGTTTTATCCCATGGGACCATGTAATTACAAAATTAAAATTTGGTTCACAAATTTGGTTCACACATTGTAAGACATCTGCTGTTGTGTGACCCGGCCGGGTAACAGAACGGCCGCTGTCAGTGAAGTTCTTCCCGGCCGGTACAGCTGTACCAGCCAGATGATCTTATTTTGTGCTGAATTTGGATGTGGGCGCACTCTTTATTGTGTGAGCTGTCGGTGTTGTGCGGCCGCCATTAAATGAATAGTGGCCACACAAAACTGACATGACATCCTTTTGTGCGGCCGCCAGGGATCCCAGCCAGAGTGTATTCTATGTGTATACACTCCAGCCAGGATTCCCTCAGACTGCAGTGCAACTTAACTTTTGTATTAATCACGGCTGTTGTTGCAAATCGGCAACAACGGCCGTAATTAATACAAAAGTTACGTTGTGTGAACATAGCCTTAATTTGCAACGTGTGGAAGGAGATAAGCATGTGTGGATTAATCTTAGACAATTCTAGAATTTATTCTATGACATTGGTGAGAACTCTTGCGATTCAGATGATATTTTTTGTAGATAAGTAACTGTCTGCAAGTGCTCAACGATCAAAAAAAAAAAAAAAAAAAAACAGATCACTGCACAATGTAATTCATGCCCATTCAAAAATCATTATTGTGGCCCCTCAACATACAATATTAATTGATTCTGGGAGGACCATTGAATTGAAACCATTATATGTTAAGTTCATGACTCTAAAAAACCTGTATTTGTCTGTGAAGCCCTTAAGATGTCAAACCAAAAGGATAAATAGAGTTAGATAGATAGACTGGGCTCGGACTGGCCCACAGGGGAGCAGGGGAATCCCCCGGTGGGTGCTACCCAGGAATCCCAGGAATACCCATATAATCCCCCAACACTGCTGCACATTCCTTTCACCCGGTCACTTACTGCATCTATCTAGCAACCTTGGGTTTCATCATATTATATAGAGGCAGGGGGTGACAAGCAGCAGCACCTAGTGTGCAGATTTAGCGCAGCCCCTTTCCTCTCCCCTGGGACCCTCCGCCACCTTCTCCTCTCAGGCTGCCTCTATCTGCTGCTGGCAGTCGAGACACAGGAGGAGAGGAGAGAGAGGGGCCGCAGCCTGCACAGTGTGACGCTGGAGCTGAAAATTTAACAGCCTGGGAAATATAGTTTTACATGCCACCCATACTGTCTTTACTCTGGAAGATTTCCAGCTAGGGATCCCCTTCTTGTCTATTCATTTCACCAGCTTTATTAATATAACTCTTTGGCAGCCCTTTCAACATACAATTACATCAGATTGTCAGCAGTCTCCTTCATGTTAACAAATCCGCCATATATAACCGTATACCAGTGGATTCTAAACTGAATGACAGAAAATGCTGGGAATTGTAGTGTATAGAAATGTCTGTGAACCACAAGTGTCCCTCAAAAAAATTGGGAGGTATGGAGGAAGGGCTGATTGCAAAGTATTATAGGGAAGCTTGATGTCATGTGTTTTCAGTCATCATCATCATTATCATCATCATCATCATCATCATCATCATCTTTACAGCAATGGAGCAGCTTTATCAACTCACTAGAGACAAAACATGTCTGATTAGCCCATAACAACCAATCACAGCTCACCTTTCATATCTTAACAAGCTTTTATAAAATGAAAGCTGAGCTTTGATTGGTTGCTATGGGCAAGTTAGACTACCTAAGTTGCGCATAGCAACCAATCAGACTTCAGTTTTTATTTTACCAGAGAAATTTGAGAAACAAAAGCTGAGCTGTGATTGGTTGCTATGGGCCACCTTAAACCATATTATTTAGTGTTCTTAGTGTGGCCGAACCATAAGCTGTTTGCTTGGTCACAAGTGTGTTCAGTGACCTCTGCAGTAAAGTGCATCACCAGTCAATAATGGGTTAATGCTTCAGATGTGTTTACCTGCAGTAACCATAGCAACCACACAATGTGATGATAAGCGCTTATGTCATAAATAAGGTTCCATAAAGCAATGCACCACGCCCTCATCAGTGCCACCTTGGATGCACCAGAGGACCTTGAGCTTGTATATTTTACTGCCCCCCAACCTTGTGATTTAATTTTAAGATTCTAGCAGGGGAAAGGTAGTGGTCTGCTTTAGACTACCCCTTCATCAAGTCTCCACCTTCTTGAGCTGAATCTTTGAGGGAGAAGAGATACATCCACCTAGCCCTCAATAAGGTGACATATATTGCAGCCAGATTTCTCTCACATCTAGTGTATTATATTTATAGTATGGTATTACCCTCTAAGCCCAGGGGAGGGGCAACTCTCCAGCCATGGCTCCCTCGAGGTTTCCCCCACAGGGGTTTTTTCCTTGCTTGAGTGCTGGAGGGTGACTCTTTGAGAGCCGGGGGTCTGCCATTTTCGGTGTCATGTAATTTTAAATAAAATTGGAACCCTTTGACACCTGATTACAATGTGTTGTGTCTTTTTTTGCGTTCTTTGGTTTAACTTGGGAGTTGGGGGTCCATCACATATTGCAGAAACAAAAAGCTGGACTTCTGCCTGCTACACAGATCTATCACCTGCCGGCTATACAGATCCATCACCTGCACAATGAGCCCAAGAAGGATGGAGCAATGGATAGTAGAACTCCTGCATGTATGTGCGTATCCCTGGATTAAAGGGACACTCAAATCTTGAAGAAAAAAAAACATGCAAGGTTTATACCTACATCTGCAACGTTTGTCAAAAGTTTTTTTCAAGTGACAGGGTCACACCAATCATAGCATATCATAGCAACATGGACACCATCATAAATATACATCATATACATGTGGCAGGAAAATTATGAAATTTTGTCAAATCCCTGAAATTTGTTAGTTTCATGACACTTCTACTTTCAGGAAAATTAAGGGGTATGCTATGCTGTTTGCATAGAGTGACTGACAAGTTACTAGCAGTGAGCTAGCATCGCTGGTCACATACACAGCTCTGTGAAAAGTCGTATAGTAATGTGAAAGGTTTGACACTGGTTATATGTAGAGTGGGCCCCTAGAATTGAATTCCCTGATGGGCCCAAGGTACCCCGGTTTGACACTGTTAGAAATTACATAATTTACATACAGAAATAACCTACTAAAAAATTTCATATCTGCAGCTGCATACAATCCTTGGACTGACTTACATCAGGGTTTAAGTGATGAACCATGACACCTTCCTGTAGACAATACTGGCCCAGTCAGTCCAATATTGTCAACCGTCAAAGACACTTAGCTATTCAGCGGCCAAGGCGGGACTCCGCTCCGACCGCTGAATGGCTGAGCTGCCTTGACACGTCACAGACGGGAGAACAGGGCGCCGCGATCAGGGACCCGGCGATGAAACCAGGGAGGTAAGTGACCGGCAGCCTCTATTTCCCCCCCTTTCCCGGCCATACCCTAAAAATACCCTGCCGCCTGGGATACCCCTTTAAGCCGCATGGCAGTATTCGATCTGATGAGGGCAGACACCTTCAGCTTAGAATGTCCGTTAAAAGTAGGAGGACGTAAATTAATGTTTCAATGATCCCTAGTGCTTGGACATATATAAGTTTGTAGGATTAAGGGTTTGTTCATACCGGACGCCGATAATGGCTGATCTTGGAATGGCTCAGGTGAAAATTCCCCTGGAGACTCCATGACGATTGGATCTGAAAAATAAAGCAGAACAAATTAGCATATATTTTGTAGAAGGAAGGTCCACCTGTAGCACATTGATCAGTGTCCCAGAGCAGGTTTGGTCCCTGCTATGTTCTTGCCGCCCTGTAATAAGATACCTACTATTAGAGTCTACATTTATTATTTGAGGTGGTGTGGGAGGGTCTGGGCTCCTTGCTGGAGATGGTGTCCTCTGTGGTACAGAAGATATCCAAAAGAAAAAAAAAAGGTATTACATTTATCTGTAATCACTTTTAGCGCTGCTGATGGTGAATAATTTGGGATGGAATCCCTTTCCTATTCCGTTTCTGCTCTACTGTATTACTGATTCTGAGATATAGAAGGAGACATTGTGTTACAGCTGCATGAGAAAATACAATTTACTGTTTAAAACATTGTGTGTGTGTGTATATATATATACACACACATACAAGTGGTACCTTGGTTTAAGAGTAACTTTGTTTAAGAGCGTTTTGGTTTAAGAGCTCACAGTTTTTCAAAATTGTGACTTGGTTTAAGAGCTCCCTGTACTGGGTGGGAGGGGGAGTGGGGGAGGGGCAGGGTCTGCATAGCGTGGTCTACAGCACTGTACTCTGACCCAGGAAGTTTCCTCACCTTCCAAATCATAGCAGATCCACTTCAGGCTGGGGCTTGCATCAGAGGACAGGACTGTGGAGGTAATCTCTTCATATCTGTAACCCCTCTCTCCTCAGACAGAGAGTGCTGCATGTATGTGCCCACATCTGCCCTGCTCATTCCTTTATGCTCCCTGCAGTCTCTGTCAGCCCTTGTGTTTCCCATCCTCTCCATTACTGTACTGTAACTTATAATATAACATATTCTGCTATTTCTAAATGTTTGTTTGATCTGTTTTACATGTTATTCAGAATATAAAATCATTATTTTTGGGGCGTGGAACCAATTGTCTGCATATCAGTGATTTCTTATGGGAAAATTTGCTTTGGTTTAAAAGTGGATTTGGATTACAAGCACGGTCCCGCAACGAATTATGCTCATAATCCAAGGCACCACTATATATATATATATATATATATATATATATATATATATATATATATACATATGTTATATAATGTAGTCTAGGGTTTATTTACATTTTTTTTATTGCATCTTTCCATAGTATGAAGCACTTTTCATGTGTGTGGGGGGGAATGGGGGAAAACATTTTTTGCACACCACTCCTTTAAGGCCATTTTTCAAGTGGTCATTAGGGGTTAAATATACATATCTTTAAACTTAATAAAAGGTGTGGGCAGATGATCTGCCTGTCTTGGACGCTGCCTGCATTGTTGTGGTTGCTCTACAAAATAAATCAGTACCCACATGTCATAAGCGGTTTTATTACACACTCCGGTATGAGGTCCCCAGCATATTACACACCCCAGTATGAGGAACCCAGCATATTGCACATCCAAGTACGAGGAACCCAGCATATTACACACCCCAGTATGAACTCCCCACCCGCCTTTATGCAGCTAGTCACCTGCTGACAGGCCTGCAACTTGAGCTTGCAGAAATGCAGGCAATGCTGGCAAGGCAACGCCAAAGGCAGAGTTATTATTTTTTTCTTTCCTTCAAGGGGTTGGCCACTTTATAGTAAAATAATTCAGTGTACAGTATTAGTAACTGTAGTCACTGTATATACTGACAGCAGCTCCCTGTGTACCTCATAGAACTAATATCAGACTCCACTTCTCCAGGTTGTACTGCCCTGCTCTGTGGTGTTCCTGTCCATAAAATGGCTGACATGGAGGAGCATGTAACCAGCCCCCCACCCCATGTCCACCACTGAGCCTGTATATGCCTATGGAGGACACAGGGGGCATTGCATGGTCACATGCTCCTTCATGTCAGCCATCTTATGGACAGAAACAAAACAGAGAAGAGCAGCCCAGCTTTAAGGAGGGGAGTCTAAGCTCTATGACAGTCCTGTCAAACTGTGGCCCAAATTATTTTTGGCCCGCCATGCTTTTCCATTGCTGTGTTAAATTTGGCCCACCTCATATTGCAGCAAATTATAATATGGGTGGTCCGTAGAGCTGCTTGGACCACTCATACTTTAATATCTTAGGCCACAGGCAAATTTTAGCCTGTGGCCTAGAAGTATCTCATTAGTGTCCCAACGATGGCAATGTGGTGAAGTCATCGCACACATCCTCCAACAGGCACCCCCGGCAGCCTCAGGAAGAGTGAGTCCAAGCTAAGGGGACAGTCATGAACTAGAGTAGGGGCTGGCTTCTATTTTAGAGACTATTCTTGAGGACTGGCTTCTACATAAGAGACTGTTGGGGAGGGCTGGCTACTATATAAGACTACTGGAGACGGCTGACTACTATGAAAGAAAAACAATTGGGGTGGGCTGCCTACTATATAAGTGACTATTTTAGGGACTGGCTTCTATAAGAGACACAATTGGGGAGGGCTGGCTACTATATAAGAGACTATGGGGGAGGGCTGGCTTCTATATTAGACACTATAGGGGAGGGCTGGCTTCTAAATAAGAGACTATTGGGAAGGCTGGCTACTATATAAGACACTATTGGGAGGGCTGGCTACTTTATAAGAGACTATTTTGAGGGCTAGCTACTGTATAAGACTCTATTGAGAGGACTTGCTACTATATTGGGCACTTAGAAGGGCTGGCTACTATATAAGAGACTATTGGGAGGACTGGCCACTATATAAGACACTATTGGGAGGGCTGGCTACTAGGGCTGGGCGATTAATTGAATTAATTCGATTAATCGTCCAGAACATTGAAATCGATTAGATTTTTTGTGAAAATCATAAATTCGATTTTCACAAAAAATCATTTCGGGCTGCGGTGCCGGAGAGGAGCTGGGTTGCGGTGCCGGAGAGGAAGGGGGGTTGCGGTGCGGGCAGGCGGGAGTGCCGTAGAGGGGCGGTGTGGGTGAGCGGGGAGAAGATGCTGGGTGGCCAGGCTGGAGAGGGGCGGTGCGGTGCCGGCGGCCTCCAGCCACTGACAGTGCCGCCGCTGATCTGCCCCGCCCCTTCCACTGAGCGTCCCGCTCTCCTCCCGGCCAGATATGGAGGTCCCAAGACACTATTGGGGAAAGCTGGCTTCTACATAAGAGACTATTGGGAAGGCTGGCTACTATATAAGACACTATTGCGAGGGCTGGCTACTTTATAAGAGACTATTTTGAGGGCTAGCTACTGTATAAGACTCTATTGAGAGGACTTGCTACTATATTGGGCACTTAGAAGGGCTGGCTACTATATAAGAGACTATTGGGAGGACTGGCTACTATATAAGACACTATTGGGAGGGCTGGCTACTAGGGCTGGGCGATTAATTGAATTAATTTGATGAATCCTCCAGAACGTTGAAATCGATTAGATTTTTTGTGAAAATCATAAATTCAATTTTCACAAAAAATCATTTCGGGCTGCGGTGCCGGAGAGGAGCTGGGTTGCGGTGCCGGAGAGGAAGGGGGGTTGCGGTGCGGGCAGGCGGGAGTGCCGTAGAGGGGCGGTGTGGGTGAGCGGGGAGAAGATGCTGGGTGGCCAGGCTGGAGAGGGGCGGTGCGGTGCCGGCGGCCTCCAGCCACTGACAGTGGCGCCGCCCCCTCCACTGAGCGTCCCGCTTTCCTCCCGGCCAGATATGGAGGTCCCGGGTCTCTGGAGGAGGAGGCCGCAGTGACTACAGTAGGTGGTGATCGCGGCGCTGCACGTCCTGGAGCTCAGTGCAGGGGGGCTCAGTGCAGACCCCCGTTCCCGCTGTATAGCTCCGTGACCCGCAGCGACGCGATCACCACCTACTGTAGATGTATGTGCCCTCCTGCTTCAATCACCCCCAGCTGCACCAGTCACCCCCAGTCCCCTCATTGTCCCCCAGTCCCCTCAGTGTCCCCCCAGTCCCCTCAGTGTCCCCCCCAGTCCCCTCAGTGTCCCCCCAGTCCCCTCAGTGTCCCCCCCAGTCCCCTCAGTGTCCCCCCAGTGCCCCCCCAGTCCCTTCAGTGTCCCCCCAGTCCCCTCAGTGTCCCCCCAGTCCCCTCAGAACCCCCCCAGTCCCCTCAGTCCCTTCAGTGTCCCCCCAGTCCCCTCAGTGTCCCCCGCAGTCCCCTCAGTGTCCCCCCCAGTCCCCTCAGTGTCCCCCCAGTCCCCTCAGTGTCCCCCCAGTCCCATCAGTGCCTCCCCAGTCCCCTCAGTGTCCCCCCAGTCCCCTCAGTGTCCCCTTCAGTCCCCTCTGTGTCCCCCCAGTCCCCTCAGTTTCCCCCCAGTCCCCTCAGTGTCCCCCCCAGTCCCCTCAGTGCCCCCCCAGTCCCCTCAGTGCCCCCCCAGTCCCCTCAGTGTCCTCCCCAGTCCCCTCAGTGTCCCCCCCAGTCCCCTCAGTGTCCCCCCAGTGTCTCCCAGTCCCCTCAATGTCCCCTTAGTGTCACCCCAGTGTCACCTCAGTCTCCCCTCAGTTTTACCCCAATCCCCTTCAGTGTCCCCCCAATCGCCCCAGTGTCCCCCCAGTCCCCTTCAGTGTCCCCCAGTGTCACCCCAGTCCCCTGCAGTGTCCCCCAGTGTCACCCCAGTCCCCATCAGTGTCCCCCAGTGTCACCCCAGTCCCCTTCAGTGTCCCCCAGTGTCACCCCAGTCCCCTGCAGTGTCCCCCAGTGTCACCCCAGTACCCTTCAGTTTTACCCCATTCCCCCTCAGTCTCCCCAGTCACCCCTCATCTATACATCCACTACTACACCCCTTATCCACTATACCTCCACTACTACACCCTACGTAGATGGAGGCACAAACATGATTTCCTATACTATATGGGGGCTCTGTTACACTGGAAAGCAATACAGTTGTTGTCTGAAATATCATTAAAATAGTATCTGATGCTGCAGGGAGAAAATGTTCTGTTTATTTAGCAAAAAAGGAAAAAAATCGAGATTTAAATCGAAAATTGTCCAAAAATTTTTAAAAATCGAGATTTTATTTTTTGCCCATATCGCCCAGCCCTACTGGCTACTATATAAGACACTATTCGGAGGGCTGGCTTCTATATTAGACACTATTGGGGGCTGTTTACTATAAGGGACATTATCGGGAGGGCTGGCTAGTATGTGGGGCACTATTTGCGGTGGCTACTACATGGGGCACAATTATGGCATTACCTACTGCTTGAGGGATATAATGGGTAACTTTCATGTCGGGAAAATTACTTCAGAATAGGCAGTGCCAGGAACGCCGCACGCTGCTCTGACAGTGCCAGAAACGCTGCATGCAATCTTCATTAAATATCATGGTTGGCCCGTGACTTTGTCCAATTTTTTAATTTTGGCCCACTGTGTATTTGAGTTTGACGCCCTTGCTCTATGAGGTACACAGGAAGCGACTGTCAGTATATACAGTGAATACACTTACTATTACAATACACTGACCTATTTTACTATAAAGTGGCCAACCCCTTTAAAAATTCTTATTTTATTGTTAATAAAAAAATATTAGTTGTGTATGCAGTGTTTGTCTTTATTTTTTGCATTCCTTTTTATCATACACCTTGCTGCATCTTTTTCTCTATAGGACTCCCCAGTATACTAAACACAACCCAGTATTAAGCTCCCAGCATCTTGTTCACCCCAGCGTATCTCTGAACAGATCTGTCTCAGCTATTCTAGTCTTTTGTATTGCAGGTCAGACCACTTCCTTTGGATCTGCCCCCGATTTCTTATTATTATTTTTTGGATGATTTGTTCTTTATGCAGATTCGGATTCTGCACTGATCCCTTTGTAAGATCATAATCCATGTTATCCATCATCGCTACAAGATATTTGGATTCTGCACAACCCAATGAGGAGGATCTCTCGGACATCTTTCCTTGCAGCTCTGCCAATACGCGAGGGCCTGGCGTTCATCGTGCGTATTGCGTCATACATACACACAAGCAAGCGCATAATATGTACGCTAATAGTACGCACCACCTAATACTTACACAAGTACCGCTAGACTAAAACGTACACTTCTACTTTACGTTCATGCACCCAGGCTTCCCCCGGTGTCCTATACGCATTCCAGAGCTGTTGGCATCATTTCATGAGGTTTCATTGTGCCCTTGGTGACCTCCTAGTGGTCGAATATTAATTTCCAGGTCGCCAGTATTTTTTTTCCCATAGACTATAATGGGATTCAATATTCGTACGAATATCGGGAGATATTCTATTCGAATTATTGAATATTTCACTATTCGCCCATCTCATTCTTAAAGCCAAAATTCAGGCTATAAGTTGTTTCATGTTTCCAGTTTACTCCTCTGGATGATAATTAAAATTAACGCGAACATCTCCCATTGACTTTAATGGAGTTCGAGTCGAACTTCGAACCAAACTTCACTACTGTTCGAGGTTCGACTCGAACACAAACATTATACTGTTTGATCATCACTAGTGATAAGTCCTCTTCCAGCTGTAGATTTCCGGTGCATTTACTGTGTTATTTTCCCTTCCCGCTATAAATATACAGTAGAATTTGCAACTGTTAATTTTAAATAAATATACCTTTCTGTCTGTCTGTCTATCTATCTATCTATCTATGTTTGTATATTCCACTATTTGGTGTTGATTTCCCACTGCAGATTTACGTCCGTAAATCCGTACAATTTTTTTCTGAGGAAAATCCATTCCATTTGGGACTTGTGTGAAAGCATCCTTTGGAAGTTAACATCCTCTTATAATGACACTGCAATAAAGTGGCTCTTTAAATCATGACATAAGATTGTTTATAGTGCACAAAGATTGTAAGGAACAGAATTACTCATGCGGTGAAGTACACTGGAAATGATTATAGCATAGGAAACCTGGATACAAACTTGTAATGGTAATGACAATGAATGGATTGCTCATGTCTAAGGATGCCAGTTAGTTACAGAACCGCAGTCAGCGCCGCTTAATCATCCTATTAATGTGAGTTATTAGGAGAGAGAAAATGTATCAGCTCAGACGTTACACAAAGCTCAAAGGTCAATGAGCAAAGTAAATTACCATGAAACAAATACTCTTATTAATAAATTGAATGGAGATCACTAAACCTACCTTACTACCTTCTGGAACTCTACATAGATAATCATCATAGGTTCAATATTCACTTTCACATTGCTGTTTTTCCTCCATCTGTCACAGCGACAATTTGTAAATTCTCAGCTCGCTTTGTCAGATTTAAACATTGCATATTACATTTCTACAATTTCCTAGGTCAAGGCTGTTTTTAGGCAAATATTAGTCAAGAACCATGCCGTGATAGATCAAACTGCAGTGACTTAGAGGGTAATGTGGGTTCAAATCCACATAACTTTTTCAATAACACAAGACTATTAATCTGAGTCCAGAAGATCACAAATTGTTTTATTTCAAAATATGTGAATTTGCAAATGAAATGCTGAATGTATAAATACTATGATAAAGAGAGCACCTGGGAATTCCATGTAACAGCCAGTAACCAGAGAAAAACTAATGAAGAGACATTCAAGAAAATAGATTAAGGAAACAAGATCTTCCTGTGAAAGTCTGTCACACAACAAATGCCAAAGGACGCTTATTCTTAACCAGACCACATTTCAGTTTTAACATTTCTTAATGAAAACTGGAATAGACAGTTATAGTGGGTGGGTTGCCTTGCTAGTCAAATATTTTAGAAGATACATATTAAGGGTATGCTTACATACTGCATGAACAACGGCACTCAAAAACAATGGCCATTGACTGTTGTTGTAGTGACAATTGAATTGATTTCAATGCACAACGGCCAGAAATAACTGACGTGTCAATTATTTTCATGGCCGTTTTGAACAATGGTTGTTTAATACACTGTGTGAACTACATTAACTACATTAACTTCAATGCAGCATATTTTTTATTAGAAGAACAGCCGTTGTTTTAATTGCAAACAACAGACGCTCTTGTCATAAAAAATATGTTTTGTGAACAGAGCCTAAAGCAAACATATTCAAGAATCTCCGTAATGAAATGGTTAAAGTGGATTACCTACAATATATCACCTCACTCTGTAAGAGTACAGGGGGAAAAAGACTATTGATTAATTGTCACGTTGATAGGTGTTCATATGTTCAACCCCTTCACCGTGACCTCCGTGTGTGGTGCCGGCCAGGGTCTGCTCCAAGATGGCGCCGACCCTGGCTTGGCACTCGTTTGTTTTTGGCTGCAGCAGCCGAAAGCAAACGAGTGCCTATCTCAATGATCTTTGCTGTATTACTATACAGCAAAGATCTCAATGAGAGATCAAAGTGTATATACTAGAAGTCCCCCAGGGGGGCTTCTAGTATATGTGTTAAAAAAAAAAAAAGTATTGTTATTAGTAAAAAGCCCCGTCCCCTAATAAAAGTTTGAATCACCCCCCTTTTCTCATGTTTTAAATAAAATTAAATAAATAAACATGTTTGCTATCGCCGTATGCATAATTGCTCAAATTATTAATTAATCACATTCCTTATCTCGCACGGTAAACGGCGTAAGCGCAAAAAAATCCCAAAGTGCAAAATTGCACATTTTTGGTCGCATCAAATCCAGAAAAAAAATGTAATAAAAAGCGATCAAAAAGTCGTATATGCGCAATCGAGGTACTGATAGAAAGTAAACATCATGGCGCAAAAAATGACACCTCACACAGCCCCATAGACCAAAGGATAAAAGCGCTATAAGCCTGGGAATGGAGCGATTTTAAGGAACGTTTATTTGTTAACAATGGTTTGAATTTTTTACAGGCCATCAGATAAAAGAAAAGTTATACATGTTATATATCGTTTTAATCATAACGACTTGAGGAACATGCAAGTCAGTTTTACCCCAGGCCCAATGGCATACAAACAAATACACTCCAAATAAAAGAAATGCTTTTTTTTTTTTTCAATTTCACCACACTTTGAATTTTTTTCTGGTTTCGCAGTGTACTTTATGCAAAAATTCAGCCTGTCATTGCAAAGTACAATTAGTGACGCAAAAAATAAGGGCTCATGTGGGTTTCTAGGTGGAAAAATGCAAGTGCTATGACCTTTTAAACACAAGGAGGAAAAACCGAAATTGCAAAAACGAAAATTGGCCCCGTCCTTAAAGGGTTAAAGGAGAAGTCTGGTGAAAATTTTTATTAAAGTATTGTATTGCCCCCTAAAAGTTATACAAATCACCATTACACACTTATTACGGGAAATGCTTATAAAATGATTTTTTCCCTGCACTTACTACTGCATCAAGGCTTCACATCCTAGATAAAATGGTGATGTCACATCCCGACTCCCGGAGCTGTGCGGGCTGTGGCTGCTGGAGAGGATTATGGCAGGGGGACACAGAGGGACACAGGACACTGGAGGGACACTGAGCATTAGTGATGAGCGAATACTGTTCGATCGAATAGATATTTGTTCGAATAGTAAGGTATTCGATAGTATCGAATATTATCGAATAGTACGCCGAATGTTCGATAAATATTCGATAAGCGTTCAAATCCCCCTTCCCTTTTACTGAGGTGTCATTGTGGACTTGGTGAATCTCCAAGTGGTCGAATAGATGTTTTTCAATAATCTAATACTTGTTCCTATAGACTTTAATATTTCACTATTCGCTCATCACTACTGAGCATTCCTCTGCCATCATCCTCTCCAGCAGCCACAGCCCGCACAGCTCTGGGAATCAGGTCGTGACATCACCATTTTATCCAGGAAGTGAAGCCTTGATGCAGTAGTAAGTGCAGGGAAAAAAGCACTTTATAGGTGTTTCCCATAATAAGTGTATATTGGTAATTTGTATAACTTTTGGGGGGCAATACAATACTTTAATAAAAAATTTTGCCGGACTTCTCCTTTAACCCCTAGGCGACCCTGGACTAACCCGTATGTCCAGGGCTGCCTCCATGGGCGGCCGCCTCCAAATATTTGTTAACAATGGTTTGAATTTTTTACAGGCCATCAGATACAATGAAAGTTATACATGTTACATATCGTTGTAATTGTAACAACTTGAGGAACATATATAACAAGTCAGTTCTACCCCAGGGCGAACGGCGTAAAAACTAAAAAACTCCAAATAAAAGTAATGCGTTTTTTGTTTTTCAATTTTTACCACACTTTGAATTTTTTTCTGGTTTAACAGTGTACTTAATGAAACAATTCAGCCTGTCATTGCAAAGTACAATTAGTGGTGCAAAAAATAAGGGCTCATGTGGGTTTCTAGGTGAAAAAATGCTATGGCCTTTTAAGCACAAGGAGGGAAAAACGAAAACGCAAAAATTGAAATTGGCCTGCTCCTCTAAGGGTTAATCTCCAATATTAAAATATTTGTCATTGTATAACTATATTATTGCTATGAATTTTTCAAGTAGGGAAAACTTTATATACTTCTTACTTTCACTTATTAATAAAGTATTTTGTATTCTTTACTATAAGGCTAGGTTCAAATAGAATTTTTGCCTTACATTTAACATATATGTTTAACCCTTTCACGACCATGGGTCATTGATGCATCAATGCCCAGGTCGTTTTAAGACATCAGCTTGCGGGTTCATATTTATCCCATAAGCTGATGTCCCTATGTCTGCCCCCTCTGCTTTGTCCCTTGCTGCTGTTACAATCTTCCCTCCCCCCGGCAGCCTCCGGAGCCAGGAAATCGGAAGCCTGAGGCTTCCGGTTTCCATGGCTACCATCGGGGCTCTGCAATCGCTTTGCAGAGCCCCAATGGACAGCGGACAGAGAATTCTCCCTCTGTCGTGCTGACCGCAGTAGTGGCTCCAGTGCTGAGAGTTTCGGCGGGTTCCCGGCTATCACTGATAGCTCCTGCGCCTGTGTCATCCTGTGGCGTTACTTAACGTAGCTGCATCAGGCATAGGCTGCAGCGACGTTAATTTACAGTGCAGCGGTGGGAGGAGGTATGTTATACTGTAGGATCCGTATTCCATTGACTTACCTTATTCAAAAAAAGGATCAAACCGAGTAAACGAGTGGTTTACTACTTTTTCTGTACGTCAAAATTACATACTGAAATACATACAGTGAAATTGATGCAAAAATGCAATGTGAACCTTACATTAATGTGATTGTCCACTATATTTGTGTTCTTTTTCTCTTTTTATTATGAGTAACATTTATGTTGTCAAAGTAGCAAGAAGGACTGAGGTATATGTGAGAACAATCGGTTTTATAATGTTACTGGTGTAGGGATTATTGGACAAAAAAATCACTGGAGCACTATTTTTTATTGTATACTACAACGTAAATGTCTATGAAATGTATAAGGACCTTTAATTACTGGAACAGATTGGAGTTGTGGAAGTTGTACAATGGAAATATGATGAAGTCAAAACTATGAGGTTCCCTCCACTGCACCTCCACTAACACATTATAATGTTCTACGTGTCATTTGTAGATTTCAGTTAACTATCTTGTCTGTGTATTTGTTGCCAGTAATGTTCTATAGAGATAAAATGAACGCTTCACAAATCAGGATAACAGTATATCACATTGTGTGTAATTTGGAAAGTAATGAGTACAACCCAACAGCCTTCTTAATCTGATCAAAAACATGCTTCTCCATCCAAGTAATAAATGGGTCAGACACAGAAGAATGTGAGCAAGGTAAAATGAGCCAAAGTGGAAAAAATAGTAGTCGTGACTTTTGCAAACTAATTCACTACAATTGGTGACCTCCCGTAATACAAAACATTTTATAGCTACTATGTTTTCAATTACATGGCAGTCTAAAACCAGTTGCTGCTAGTTAATTCATCATGTATTAGTAGATGGAGTACAGTATATGTTACAACAGGTATGAATGTCAAGCAATGCTCAGTGTAGAAAATTAAGAAATATGAAAGAGCTTTAAAGGGGTACTACGCAGGGCTGTGGAGTCGGTAAGCCGCAGCTCCGACTCCAACTCCGAATCCTGAATTTTATCAGGACCGACTCCGACTCCTGATTTCGACTCCTGCTCCTTCATAAATGGCCAGTCATATGCCAGGGGAGTTATTTATCACACTGGCTCAGCAGCTTCTTCCTAATGTATTACATAATCCTGGGGCGACTTCTGAAACATACAAAGGAAGCTTCTCCTGTGTGTGCAGTGGATGCAGCCAATCTCCAACCTCCATGTCCTGAACAACTCAGAACTAGACTAGATGGAGCAGGTGATCTTTTCCTGCCCACAGTCTTCTATGTTTCTAACTACATATTCACCATACTTAAAGAAACACTGTTAACAATACCAGATACCTGTAATATAGAGGTCAGCCATAGTGATATACAGGGGGTCAGACATAGTGATATAGAGAGGGGTCACACATAGTGATATAGAGGTCACACATAGTGATATAGAAGGTCACTGTGGGGGCACGCAATAGCACGCGCACACACACACAGCCTACTGCAGCTATAGCACACACACACAGCCTGCTTCAGCCATAGCACACACACACAGCCTGCTTCAGCTAAAGCACACACACACACACACAGCTTGCTGCCGCAATAGCACGCACACAACTTGCTGCAGCTATAGCGCACACCACACACACACACACACAGCCTGCTGCGGCCATAGCACACATACACACAGCCTGCTGCAGCCATAGTGCACGCACACACACAGCTTGCTGCAGCCATAGCACACACACACACAGCCTGCTGTAGTCATAGCACACACAGCCTACTGCAGCCATAGCGCACAAACACACACACACACAAACACACACACAGCTGCAGCCATAGAACACGGAAGAAAAACACACAATCTTCTCCCAGAGAAAAAACACCACACCAAGGACAGAGGTTACTGCTACACTACTTATGTCTTCTCCTCTTCCTCTATATTACACAGGATATCTTTATATTACACTGCTGCTCATATACAGTTATCCAGCATCCAGGAAGAGAACAGCACAGATCTCCCCACACACAATGGACTCTTCCAGCTCAGAAACAAACTCCCAAATAGTGACCAACAACTTTTCCATGACCCCCTTATCTAAAAGGGCCAGTGTCCTATTACTGATATATTCCCCGACCACCCTTATGTAATAGGGCCAGTGTCCTATTACTGATATATTCCCCAACCACCCTTATGTAATAGGGCCAGTGTCCTATTACTGATATATTCCCCGACCACCCTTATCTCATAGGGCCAGTGTCCTATTACTGATATATCTCCCTGACCACTCTTATCTAATAGGGCCAGTGTCCTATTACTGCTATATTTCCCGACCACCCTTATGTAATAGGGCCAGTGTCCTATTACTGATATATTCCCCGACCACCCTTATGTAACAGGGCCAGTGTCCTATTACTGATATATTCCCCGACCACCCTTATGTAATAGGGCCAGTGTCCTATTAGAATGTTGCTCATAATATATATTCATGAGCGAAACTTGTAAAATTCATATCAAAATTCAATTCTACTTTTTTTAAAGATTTTTTTAAAGCTGGAGTTGGAGTCGGTACATTTTTTTTCCGACTCTAACTGCGACTCCGACTCTAGCCAAAGCTAGCTCCGACTCCAACTCCGATTCTGACTCCAGCCAAAACTAGCTCCGACTCTGACTCCACGACTCTGACTCCGACTCCACAGTCCTGGTACTACGACACTTTTTATATAGTGCTGCCCTTATATAAAACATAATAAACATGCTATTCTGAAGAAGTTGGGTGCAGCCCTAAGGTAGCATGGAAAACATGGATACAGTTATAGGCCATAGGCTGTATTCATGTTTTCCAGGACTCCCTAGGGCTGCATCCAACTTCTTCTGCCAGCAGTAATCAATTTCTCAAGATTCACTCATCTCTAATTCTTACCTTTCCACACTCCCCCACTGTTCTCCTGCAGTATTGTCCCATCTCTGTGACTGTCTAGAAGAGTTCATCAAGGAGGTGGTGGTGGCTGCGATCAGTGTAGGAACCGGACACACACCAGGGGAGCTTAGTTGGAAAAGAATAGCATGTTTATTCTGTTTTATATGAGGGCATTACTACATAAAAAGTTTTTAAGTGTTGAATTACCCTTTTAGGCCCCGTTCCCACTGAGCAAAACTAGCGGAATTCCACGGCGGACAATGCCGTTAGCCTCCCGCTCATAATGGGAGTCTATGGGAGGTGCGCGCTCCTGCTCTGTCCGCGCTGAAGAATGAACATGTTCATTCTTCAGCGCGGACAGGGCAGGAGCGGGCGCCTCCCATTGACTCCCATTATAAGCGGGAGGCTAACGGCATTCCGCGGCGGAATTCCGCTAGTTTTGCTCAGTGGGAACAGGGTCTTACAGGGGTAGTGCAGCGTTCAACATTAATTCACTAAATAACACACATTACACAGTTATACAACTTTGTAATGTGTGTTATTTAAGTGAATGGCCCACTTCTCCGTGTTCCCCCCACCCCGGAAGTGTGGTGCATTATACTCACGCAATCATTGTCAACCCCGGCCGCCATCTTGGGTCGAACACGTCATCTTCAGGAGGCCGGCCATACTGCTCCAGCCCTCCCTCATGCCAGTCCTCTTTCAGTGAGTCATCAGCTGCTCAGCCGTGATTGGCTGAGCATAACTATAGAAATATAACCATTGGTTTCAAATATCCTGACATTTTTATAAGGTTGACTCCCTGACTCTGACAGTTCCACATAAGCAAAGTTCTTATCTATTTCATGAAACAATTTAAGAACCTTTTGCTTCTTTTCCAATGTGTCTTGATGAAGTGTTTAGACACAATAATCTGGTGAGAAGTATATATTGCCATATGATAATATGTTTTTATGGCATTTTTTTTTAATAGTTTGGATCTTACGCAACTACGTTCTAAAAAAAAGTTCTCATTTAATAGTCTGTGGTGAAAGCAATTTTTAGCTTTCCCCTATAGTTTTATGGGGTAGTCATTACTTGTATCCATGGAGACCATACTTCAGTCTAAACAGTCCTGGAATGAAAATTGGCTACAGTGGAAAAAAGATAATGCTGAATTTATTTAATTATCAATGACTGCTCGGAAAAAAGCTACAGTTACAGGAAAAAGTAAGTGAACCAATCCAATAACAATAGTCAGTAACAACAGACAAACGCAATCTAAGGGTCCTTTTACACGTGCAGATTTGCAAGCGACAAGCGATGATTTCTTACTTTTGAACGATAGGTGTCTAAATGAAAAGATAAATTGCTACAAAAACTCTGTAACATGATCGCATTTATGATCTTAATGTATAGTGTGACCGATGAGTGTTAACACTGAAAGACTGGCAAGCGATTAACAATGATTTTGTGGTCCACAACATATGAACAAATTCTCGTTTATCTCTTGATCATTGCAGCATTTACACCAACATATTACTGCTTAAATCCAGCAATTGAACAATTTATTGCAAGATAATTGGCCGTGTTAAAGGTCCCCTAACTAAACAAATATGATTTAACTGGTTGTTAATGATCAGTAGAGTACACTACGTACTGTGGTCTTACGTGTAGTGGACCTTGCCTGCTCATTATGCCAATGTTTATTATGTACTCCTAATACTGAGTTATAAGCAGGGGCGTAGCTAAAGGCTGATGGGCCCTGGTGCGAAATTTTAGATTGGGCCCCCCCCCAATCCCACTTGATCAGACGCATTAATTTACTCTAAGGTGACGCCCCCTGATGTGCCACTGTGTCCTAATCAATTGTCACTGGCCCCCTCATGCACTGTGCCACTGCCTCCCTCCCATGTAATGTGCCACTGTCCGCTATAATTTGTGTCATTCCCTAATCATTGCTTCACAATTTTTGAGTCTCCAGCTTGAAAACTACAACTCCCATCATTAACTGCCAGCAGGGTATGATGGGGATTGTAGTTCTGCAACATGGAGAAACAGAGACTGCAAAACTACAACTCCGATCATGAGCTACCAGCAGGACACCAGGAGCTACCAGCTTCGCCACCTTAGCCGGGCTGACAGGTTTCCTTTAAACTTAAAGGGTCTCCACACAGTAATTACCCCCATAATAGTTCCCCACACAGTAGTTGAATCCCCATATGTAACACCTTACTATAGATAGTTCCCAGATATTGGAACCATATAGTACCTCAAACAATAGAGGGGCCCTATTCCTCTATACCAGGGAAAGCTTTGGCTGTCCAGGCATGATGGGATGTAGCTGGAGGGACGAAGGTTCCCCATCTCTGCTCTAAACAGTGCCCACTCAGTATAAGAAAATAAAAAAGGGGTACTCCGCCCCTCAAAAGATTTTAATATATTGCTGCCCTTATATAGAACATAGTAAAAAGTCGCCTACTACTTCCTTGCGCTCTCCCCAGGTCCTCCTGTAGCATTCTCGAGGTCCCAGTCCCCACTCCTGCTGCCACTTGCAAGACGGACTCATCTCAGCAGTGACCGCCTACTCAGCCAATCACTGGCCACATTAATGCCGCACTTCAGTCAGTGGTCGGCTAAGCAGGCGGTCACTGCAGAGATGACTCCGTCTTGCAAGTGGTAGCAGAAGCGTTCAGCGGGGGACCCAAAGACGCTCCACGACATATATACACAAACATAACACAGCTAAAAACACATGCAGATTACATCTAAGTATAATATGTTCACATCTATAGTACTCACACACTCACAGATAAACACATGACATGCACAAACACACACAGGTGACAAAGAGACACAAATACACACACTTACTTGAAGCTGGGGGTCCATTTGTAAAGTCTCCATCCAGCTCCATTTTCTCTGCTCCTAGTCTGGACCTTACAGCCTGCAGGCCCTCCCCTCCTATACTGCACCGACTGCAGAGCTGTATACCAGTGTATACACAGCAGCAGGAGGCTAACATCATAGCAGGGGGAGAGTCAGGAGAGAGAAGGGGACCTGCTGCCTGTGTCTTATACCTAAGGGATTATTTACTCCGTGGGGGGGCCCCTGGGTGGCTGGCAGGAGGACAGCAGTGCCCAGAGCTGCTGCAGAGAGTCCACAGAGAGTGCAGGGGGGGAGGGGCCATGATTTTAGTTCCATACACAGAACGGCCTCGGCTGTTTTGCAAGGAGCCGTTCTTTTAGCCACATATCAGTATGTGAGGCAGCAGCAGATCCCCAGGCCCCTGACAGCAGTAAGGGTACAAACCCACTTGGCGGGTCTGCAGCGAGTCTCCATGCTGCGTTTTTGCAGCGAGACTCGCTGCAGATCCCTGCCCTATACTTTTAATGGCAGACAAACACGCAGCAGGGATGTACATCCCTGCTGCGAGTTTGTCTGCAGCCCTCCCCATTAACCCCCCGGCCGCCGGAGCTGATACTTCACCTGATCCCGGCTCCGGCGGTTCCCGATGTCGGGGCTGCGGGGGGGCGATCGGGGCTGCGGGGAGGCGTGTGTGCGATCGGGGCTGCGTGTGTGCAATCAAGGCTGCGGGGGGGCGTGTGTGCGATCGGGGCTGCGGGGGGGGGGCGATCGGGCGGCCGGGGCTGCGGGGGGGGGGCGATCGGGCGGCCGGGGCTGCGGGGGGGGGCGATCGGGCGGCCGGGGCATATACTTCACCTGGTCCCCGCTCCGGCTTGCTGAAGACATCAGGAACCGCCGGAGCCGGGATCAGGTGAAGTATCAGCTCCGGCGGCCGGGGGGTTAATGGGGTGGGCTGCAGACAAACTCGCAGCAGGGATGTACATCCCTGCTGCGTGTTTGTCTGCCATTAAAAGTATAGGGCCGGGATCTGCAGCGAGTCTCGCTGCAAAAACGCAGCATGGAAACTCGCTGCAGATCCGGCAAGTGGGTTTGTAACCTAACAGAAATATTTCCCTGATGGCATCCCTGCACTACATGCTGCACACTCCCTGGTCACATACCTGGTCTCTCCCTGCCTCTATACAATAAGATGAAACTCCAGCTCACACTATAGAAGCAGTAAGTGACCAGGTGACAGGAGTCTGCAACAGCCGACCTGGAGGAGGAAGGGGGAGGGGCCCACACCGGTCCGAGCCTGAACAGGAGAATAGAGCAGCTCACTGCAGTTCTTCCCAACCAGCTGCCATTATCACAGCTGATTCGAAAGTACTGCAGAGTGACAGGAAGTGGTGATGGGGGCCAGCGGGCCCCCTGTAGCTAGGGGCCCGGTCGCCATGGCGACTGCTGCAACCCCTATAGCTACGCCACTGGTTATAAGTTGTCTTGATGTCATAGTCCACAGTTGTGGACTGTTTGTGAACTGTTATCTCATATTCATTGAATAGGGACCACACAGACATGTCAGCTCTGGGCGCATTCTCCATTGTGTGCAATAGTGAATTGTGATGCGGGCGCACACGGATGCGCCCACATTCCAAATTAAACATAAACGAAGATCATTCAGCAAGTAGTGCAGCACTGGCCGGGAGGATTTTCACTGACACCGGCCGTTCTGTGACACGGTCGGGTCACAGAACGACTGGTGAACGTGGCCTTAGGCTAAGTTCACACAACATATAAATTCATCAAACAATGGCTGTAGTAGCAGTTTTGCAACCACAGTTGTGATTTAATGAATTTGCTGATCGTTTTAATTGCTATGGAATTCTGGCCGAAGTGTATACACTCTGTACACACTCCATAAAAATTGACATGTCAGTTTTGTGCTGTCACTATTCATTGAATAGCAGCTGCACAAAACTTACAGTGCAGACAATGTAAAGTGCGGCTGCAGTACTGTCCGGGATGAACATCACAGACAGAGGCCGTTCTGTAACATGGCCGTGTCACGAAATGGCAGTAAACCAAGCTTTAATATGTTTTGAAGTAAGCTTTTAGGAGCGATGGAAATGTTGTAGGAGGAATAACAGCCTAAACTTCTCAACCAAGGCATACAGATATAAGCATTCAAAGAGAATAACTAGGTAAGCTATGGGGCTTTCATAGTAGCACAGTTAAAAACAATGTTTATTGTATATTTTATTTGCTCTTTATATTTCATACACTTTTTAGTATTTTTGTGTATTGTCACTATGCACTGTACTTAAATATGCTTATTCCACTTACTGTGTATATTGGAGAATCATATGTCATATATTGCTTATTCAGTTTCTAAAAGTTAGAAGGTATGCACTGGCGGAACTACCGCCGTAGCAGCCGTAGCGTAGCTACCGGGGGCTAGGACGCGGCATCAGACGGCAGCCGCGCATCAGACGGGGTGACAGGAAAAAGGCTCGACGGGGGAGCGTGTTGTTAGGTGAGTTTTTTTCTTTTTTTTTAAACTTGCTTTCCTCGGACGGGGGGGGGGGGGGAGAAGGGGGCATCTATAAGGAAGGGGGGGAGAGAAGGGGGCATCTATAAGGAAGGGGGGAGAAGAGAAGGGGGCATCTATAAGGAAGGGGGGGAGAGAAGGGGGCATCTATAAGGAAGGGGGGGGGAGAGAAGGGGGCATCTATAAGGAAGGGGGGAGAAGAGAAGGGGGCATCTATAAGGAAGGTGGGGGAAAGAAAAGGGGGCATCTATAATGAAGGGGGGGAGAGAAGGGGGCATCTATAAGGAAGGGGGGAGAGGAGGAGGGGGCATCTATAAGGAAGGGGGGGCATCTATAAGGAAGGGGGGGAGGGGGCATCTATAAGGAAGGGTGGGGAGAAGAGAAGGGGGCATCTATAAGGAAGGGGGGAAGAGAAGGGGGCATCTATAAGGAAGGGGGGGGAGAGAAGGGGGCATCTATAAGGAAGGGGGAGAAGAGAAGAGGGCATCTATAAGGAAGGGGGGGGAGAGAAGGGGGCATCTATAATGAAGGGGGGGAGAGAAGGGGGCATCTATAAGGAAGGGGGGGAGAGGAGGAGGGGGCATCTATAAGGAAGGGGGGGCATCTATAAGGAAGGGGGGAGGGGGCATCTATAAGGAAGGGTGGGGAGAAGAGAAGGGGGCATCTATAAGGAAGGGGGGGAGAGAAGGGGGCATCTATAAGGAAGGGGGGGAGAGAAGGGGGCATCTATAAGGAAGGGGGAGGAGAGAAGGGGGCATCTATAAGGAAGGGGGGGAGAAGAGGAGGGGGCATCTATAAGGAAGGGGGGATAAGAGAAGGGGGCATCTATAAGGAAGAGAATGGGGCATCTATAAGGAAGGGGGGGAAGAGAAGGGGGCATCTATAAGGAAGGGGGGGAGAAGAGAAGGGGGCATCTATAAGGAAGGGGGGGAGAAGAGGAGGGGGCATCTATAAGGAAGGGGGGATAAGAGAAGGGGGCATCTATAAGGAAGAGAAGGGGGCATCTATAAGGAAGGGGGGGAAGAGAAGGGGGCATCTATAAGGAAGGGGGGGAGAAGAGAAGGGGGCATCTATAAGGAAGGGGGGGAACAGAAGGGGGCATCTATAAGGAAGGGGGGGAGAAGAGAAGGGGGCATCTATAAGGAAGGGGGGGAAGAGAGGGGGGCATCTATAAGGAAGGGGGGGGAGAGAAGGGGGCATCTATAAGGAAGGGGGGGGGAAGAGAAGGGGGCATCTATAAGGAAGGGGGGGAGAAGAGAAGGGGGCATCTATAAGGAAAGGGGGTGGAGAGAAGGGGGCATCTATAAGGAAGGGGGGGAAGAGAAGGGGGCATCTATAAGGAAGGGGGGGAAGAAAAGGGGGCATCTATAAGGAAGGGGGGGAGAAGAGAAGGGGGCATCTATAAGGAATGGGGGGAGAAGAGAAGGGGGCATCTAGAAGAGAAGGTGGCATCTATAAGGAAGGGGGGGAGGGGGACATCTATAAGGAAGGGGGGGAGAGGGGGACATCTATAAGGAAGGGGGGGAGGGGGCATCTATAAGGGGGGGGGAGAGAGGGCCATCTATAAGGGGGGGACACCATAGGGGGAGAGCAGGCCATCTATAAGGGGAGAACATAGGGGGAGAGGGGGAAAACATATGGGGAGAGGGGGATATAAACGTACAACATTGGGGGAGAGGGGAACATCTATAAGGGGACAATAAAGGGGGAAAGGGGGCCATCTATAAGGGGACAATATAGGGGAAGAGGGGGCCATCTATAGGGGGGGCAACGACGGGGAACATCTAGAAGGGGAAAACATGGGGGGGCATCTATAAGGGGGACAGCGGGGGGGTGGCAACATAAGGAAGCTATCTATAAGGAGGGGTGACAGAGAGGAGGGCCATATACTAAAATGGGATCACATAGAGTCAGCCTACCCACTAAATGAGGGTGTAAAGGGGCCAATACAGATGTGCAGTTGGTAGAGATGAGGATGGTGACAGAGTGTGGAGCCTAATATGTCTGTCTGGCAGATTCTGTGGATTCGTGGCCCGGAGAAGTTCTCATAACGGCCCAGGGCAGATGGAAAAGAAAATGAAAAGGGAAGAACTCCGATCAGAGAAGACGTCTCCTGTAAGTCACCTGATGTAACTGTACTGTAATTTATATGGTGTACAGAACCTGTGTAGAGCTGAGTGTGTTGATGGCATAGTGGTCGATCGAGAGGGGGTGGGGCGGGGGGGGCCCCAATCAAAAGTTTGCTATGGGGCCCAGCCATTTCTAGTTACGCCCCTGAAGGTATGTCAGAATAGGTGAGTGCTTCCAGCAAGTATTTCATTGTACTTAGAAAGAAGACAGGCAACTTGATAGTTCTGGAGCAATAGATTGCCTAGGACAAGCAGGACCGTAAATGTAAATCTTCCCATTACATTTTTCTGTACTGGAGTCATAGGTCCAGTTCTAAAAGTGTAAAATATCTGTTAATAGGATTTGCAGGTGCAGGACCATAGCATCTCCTAGGATTGTATTCTCAGCTGTTTTGACCTAAAATCTTTTTTGGATTTCAGTGGGCCTTTAAATATGTACTGTATGCTAAAGTCAAACTCATAAAGGCTTGGATTACCAAATGTAGTCATAATACTTTGTACTAGCTTTGATAAAATGTCTGTCTTCTGCTCTCAGACTCCAGACTTTCTTCACAGCTCAAATCTGCCAATGATAGAAATATGCAAATCCACGAGTGTCCTTTACATCTGCAAAGCTTTTTTATCCTTATCATATCATTTCAGCGAGTAAGTATTATTTATAACACTTCACAAGCTGAAGGCTTAGGAAAAGAAGGCTTTTATCTGAATGCTTTTTTTTTTTTTTTCTTTTTACAGATGATAGGTGTTATAGTATGAAGATGAGGTAACGGATGGAGAGGGATGCAAGAACTTCCTTGAAGACAAGGCACGCTCACATGTGTGAAGGCTGCAGAGAGTATTTGGTGTTATAGGCTAGGTAATTCTATAAAACAATGGTATGTTTGCTTTCCTTTTAATGTTGTATTCGTGTTCTGGAATATCCTCCAAGTGATATTCAGACAGAATCATCTGGCTTCATAAAATTCTTTACAAACTGTTAGGAAGATATTCCTTGGAACAGCTATGAGGAATTTTTAAATGGCTTTACATAGTATACAATAATGGATAGTATCTTTCAACTTTCTGTGACACTGGGATGTTATCAATTTAGGAGAAAACACAAATTAAAGATCACGCTGTATAACAACAAAATAACAGCTTATAACCAGAGACAGGGAAAACAGTAATACTATGTACTACATAATATATTATAGTGGCTGTATGAGTGTGGTTAAAATCATATAGTCATGGAAAAAATCTGTTACTGAGGTCCAATCCCTGGTGCTCTCACCAATCCTGAAAAGGGAGGCATTGACTTAAGACTATGTTCCCTTCACTGATTTCCCCTACGTAGCACTGTTACTCTTACTCACTATATTGTATAAAAAAAAATGGTCCTGGAATGGTCCAGGTTCTTGGCCTGCACAGTAGCTTATCCTCATACTGCATACTTCCAACTTTCAAAGAAGGAAAATATATTTAAAAAAAACAGCTTTTTTTATAGGTCACATCTCTAACTCTGCCCAATCCATCCTAGTTGTTACTGTCTACTTGTTTCAGAATTAATAATAGTCACCCTGATCACCATAGGAAGATTATAATATTAATATGAATTATTCTATTATTTTCACTGTCTGCACTTTCTTGTCCTGTCTCAGAAAACCAATCACCAACTACATTCTGTTTTAACGTTGCAGGGTTAGGAACAGGAAAAAGACAACTTCTATGAATATAAATAGGGCTAAATTATCATCATGTTATAAGTATCTAACCTGCTTATATCTCCCTATAAGTTTTTTACCTTCATCCTCGGCACAATTTTCCGTGATAATAGGAGTTTAATCCTTATGATAATGAGTAGAGATGAGCGAACCGGGTTCGGGTTCAAGTCGATCCGAACCCGAACATTCGTTTTTTGATTAGCTGGGGCTGCTGAACTTGGATAAAGCTCTAAGGTTGTCTGTAAAACATGGATACAGCCAGTATGTTATGGCAGCCCAGGGTCTGTACCCGGCCTTCTCAGATGTTGTGACTAAGCTAATGTTTTCAAATAAAAAAAATATAAATTTCACCACATGCAGAATTGTCAAAAGTATTAAAATATAATGTTATTGATCCCATATAGTGAACAACATATATGAAAGAAAATACCAAATGGCAGAATTGTGTTTTTATTCACATTACATTGGAGATTTTTTTTTTTAAGCAATCAAAAAGTCCCATCTACATTAAAATTGTACTAATAAAATAGGACACAAAAACAGTAAAAGAAAAAAATAGTGTCATTACAAAGTACAATGGGTCCCATAAAAATAAGCCATTGCACTGTATGTCTTTGTGGATGCAAAAAAATGAAAGAATTCTGTTTTTTTTAGTGAGTGAGGAGGCAAAAACGAAAAGCAAGAATTGTCACGTTTTCTTTAAGGGGTTAAACATATTCTTTGCCACTGTATTCAAAGAAAAGATGAAGGGGGGGATTTACGAAGAGTATGCCACAGGCGTACGCCAGGGAGAAGGAGCAGATTTGCCCCTTCTCCCTGGCGTACGCCTCCCGTATGCTCCACTCGCCCAATGGGCGGGCTGGCGGAGCTTATCATGATTTACAACTGCTCGCAGGCGCAAATCATGACACAAATCTACACCTGCTTCCAGCAGATTCGGGCGCCCGGCCGGCCGGATTCACTAGGAGGCGTACCCCTCTTAGTAAATCCTGCCACGAAAAAGGAGGCGTGGCTTAATATAAACATGCAGAAGTATAAAATAAACTATTCTCCTCTCTACCACAGGAAGAAGTTCAGGGCCTCCTTGAAAGAATAAAACAGACAAATCAACCAGTCCAGATTACACTGACTCCTATTTTTTAAGGGAAATAGCCCATGAGAGAAACATGTTGGGACCAGGTTTTCTAATTAGTCTAATAAGTTTTAAAAATGGCTACTATATTATTTGTTATTTTGGACTATTGGACTATGATAGGCCTACATGGATGAATCATATAAATATAGATATCCCTTTTTTGGCACCCATTATTCTGTGTTTACTTTTATTTTATTTACCTGGATCATTGTGTTGTTTATTCTTTGAGGACCAGGCCCAAAATGACCCAGTGGACCGCACAAATTTTGATCTTAGTGTTTTCATTTTTCCCTGCTCCCCTTCTAAGAGCTCCAGCACTTTCAGTTTTCTATCTACAGGGCCATGTAAGGGCTTGTTTTTTACAGGAATAGTTGTACTGTGTAATGGCGCCTTTCATTTTACCATAACATGTATGATGCAATTCTAAAATTATTATTATTATTATTATTATTATTATTATGAAGATATAAATTGGTGAAATCGTAAAAAAGAATGCAATATGGTAACTTTTGGGGGTTCCTGTGTCTACGTAATGCACTATACAGTAAAAGCGACATGATACCTTTATTCTATAGGTCAGCCCAAACATAACCATATGCAGGTTTACACAGATTCTCTATTATCTATGTTATATCTATGTTATATATATTTTTTTATGAAATCCTTTTTTTGGCAATTAATTATTAATAAAATGGGCCTATTGTGACGCTTATAACGGTTTTATTTTTTCACCTATGGGGATATATGGGGTGTAATCTTTTCCGCCATTATCTATAGTTTTTATGAATACCATATTTGTGAAGATCGGATGTTTTGATCACTTTTTATTATTTTTTTGTATTGTAACATAAAATAGGTAATCCGCGCACTTTTTCCCCTCTTTTCGTGTACGCCGTTCGCCGTTCAGATTGACGCTTGTTATTTTTTAATAGATCGACTATTACGCATGCTATGGTATATAATATGTTTATTTATTTATTTTTATATGTTTTATTTACATAAATTGAAAGGGGGGTGATTTCAACTTTTATTAGGGGAGGGGTTTTGGGGTAGTGTAATAGTGATTTTTCCTTTTTTTTTACACATTTTAAGTTCCTTTGGGGGACTTTTACATACACTTGTGTGATTACACACACTGATCATTGCTATGCCATAGGCATTGCATTGATCAGTGTATTAGGGGATCTGCTTATTGAGCCTGCCTGTGTAGGCTCCATGAACAGATCGCTGATCGGACCGCATGGAGGAAGGAAAGAGACCTTCAGCAGTCCGTTTTAATGATCTGGACCCCCGCAGTCACACCTCCTATGAAGCGTGCTTCGCTCCGGAGCGCGCTTCATAGCAGGAGGAACACCCAGGGCATACAGTTACGTCCAGGGTCGTCTGGTGACAGACTTCCATGGCGTAACTGTATCAGGAGGGAGATTTATCAACAATTTAGGCCACCTTTTTGAAGTAGAAAAGTCACAAAACTTTGAGCAGTTGCATAGCTGCTCAAAATTTTGCGACTTTTCCCCGACATACACTGATTATGCCTACTTCAGTTTACGCTGAAAGTAGGCATGATTTATCATGTAATTTTATTTAATTACATTTATCATGTATTTCAATAAGCCCCCCCCCCCGCATCAGTAAGCTCCGCCCCCTGTATCAGCCGCAGTAGGTACAGGGAGCGGGGTTTACATTCGCTGTGGGGGGGCATATCCGGAGATACCGAACTGCTAGCAACTCTGGACAAAGCAGCAGGTAACCCCCAGCCATCACCTCCATCACCCCCCATGGAGAGCGCACTGCATCTGCCCCAGCAAGGAAGGGGCACCTAACCCCCTTCCTTGCTGGGGCAGATGCAGTGCCAGAACAGTCTGACTCCCAGGGGGTTTAGTCCCTGGGAGCCAGACTGTAACTGCCATGCCCATGCTGGAGGTCACCCAGCTTTCCCAGGATTCTGTAATCTTCCAGTTACAGCCAGACTGTAACTCTGGGAGTTACAGTCTGGCTCCCAGGGACTTAACCCCTTACTTGCTGTTTGTTTTTGCTTGTGTTTTTTTCTTTTTGTTTTTCAGATGGATTATGTCTGATTCGCTTGGACGACGTCGATGACCAGCGGACTTTAATGAACAATAAAATGGTCAACGAGGGGTGTGGCGGTGTTTTTATTTGAATAGAAAAAAATTCTAGGTGTGTTAAATTTTCTTTCATTATTTTACAGACCTAGTCTGGGTTCACACTACGTATATTTCAGTCAGTATTGTGGTCCTCATATTGCAACCAAAACCAGGAGTGGATTCAAAACACAGAAAGGATCTGTTCACACAATGTTGAAATTGAGTGGATGGCCACCATTTAATGGCAAATATTTGCTGTTATTTTAAAACAACGGCTGTTGTATTGAAATAATGGCAGTTATTTACTGATACTGACTGAAATATACGTAGTGTGAACCCAGCCTTAGTAGTGAAAGCTGTCTGATAGACAAAATCCATTACTAAGTCGGGACTTAGTTTTAGCAGGTATAAAATGGCTAACACTAACCCCCAATTATTACCCCAGTACCCAATGCCACCAGGGGTACTGGGAAGAGCCGGGTGCCAGTAATCCCGCGGCGTCAAAAATTGGCGCTCCTGGACTGGGCGGTAGCAGACTGGTATTATTAGGCTGTACCTCCCACCCTGGTACTACTAGGTTGCTGTTGTTTGGTTTTAAACCCGGCTGGTTATGGAAAAGAGGAGGGATCCTATGCTTTTTTTTGTATTATTATTTATTTATTTTAAAAAAAACGCATAGGATCGACCCACCCTTTCCATAACTAGCCAGGTTAAAAACAAAGGCTCTTCCCAGTAGCCCTGGTGGCATTGGGTACTGGGGTAATAATGGGGGGGGGGGGGTTATTGTTAGCATTTTTTACTGGCTAACACTAAGCCCCGACATAGTAATGGATTCCGTCTATCAGACAGCTTTTACTTTTAAGCCTGTAAATTAATGAAAGAAAACATAACACACCTAAAAAAAATATTCTAATAAAAACACCCCCCGACCCCTCGTTGACCATTTTGTTCGCTGGTCATCGATGTAGTCCAAGCGAGTCCGTTGTAATCCTCTGCATGCCGGTATCTGAAAAAGAAAGGGAGAAGAAAATGCTCATTTCCAGGAGGCAAACCAGGGCCAATGAGACTATTTAAAAACAATTCTGAGACCATTTTGAGACAATTCTGAGACAAAGAAATCTGCACCACAGAAAATAGACCAGGCTTATCCCTGATAGTAAATTGCACTTTAACCCCTTAACGACATCGGGCGTAAACTTACGCCCTCGCGCCCTGGTACTTGGCGCATCAGGGCGTAAATTTACGCCCGATGTTTCCCAGATCGCTGCGTGTTCACACACAGCGGTCGGGGAAGATGGCCTGCTATAAATCATAGCAGGCCATCTTAGCTTCACGGCACGGGGGGTGGTTAACACCCCCCGTGCTTACGATCGCCGCTATAGGCTGATCAATTCAGATCAGCCAATAGCGGCGATCGGAACCTTTCCAGGTCATCGGCGACCCGATGACCCGGAAAAAAAATGGCGGTCGGTGCTGTCCGAGGACGGCACCGACCGCCATTACTGTAAAAAGTAATGATGATCGCCGTGCCACCGGCCCGATCGCCGTGAACGGCCGCCCGGCCGTTCACGGCGATCGGGCCGGTGGCACGGCGATCAGAGTCCCAGAAAATAGTAAATACCTGCCCTGGACCCCTCAGCTAGGTAGCGGAGGGGTCCAGAGCAGGTATTTGTACATTACTCACCTGTCCCGGGCTCCTGATCGGCGTCTTCCGGGTTCGCGGCGTCCTCCATCTTTCCGTTCGGTCTTCGGGTCTTTCCGGCGATCCCCGTCGTCTTCTCTCGGCTATTTTCGGCTCCAGCCTCGTCATTTTCCGGAATTTGCGCTCTGCTGCCCTCTAGCGGCTGATATGTGTAATACACGTATCAGCCACTATAGGGATGTTCAGAATGCAGAAAAAGTTTTTTTTTTTTTTTCCCAATTTTTTTTTTTCTATTTTCCGCACCCTATCGCCGCTGAGTGTTGATCAGCATCGCACGAAAGTGCGCTGCTAATCAGCAACTCCTCCTTTTTGGCGTAGGGTGGTTTTTTTCTATATTCTACTGCCACGGTCTGCTGATAAGTGCCGCACATAAGTGCGGCATTTATCAGCAACTCCTTTGTTGGCGTAGGTTTTTTTTTTATACTTACTGTAAAAAAAACACGTAAAAAATACTACATTACACCACACTACATTGAATAAAGTTTGACACTACACCACTACATACCCCATATACCAATCCCCGTATAAAGATGGCCCCCAGGGTGTTTTCGGCGTCAGAGGGATACGTTATTATTGCCTCCGACACCGAAACAGCCAGTGAGGATGAATGGGGGGGATCCTTCTTTCCTCCATTCATCCTCATCCTCCAATGACATGTCTGGGGGGTAGCGTAGCGTACACTGCCTCCCAGACACGTCTTTTCCGCCAGTACCGTCCCAATAAGAGATCATGGTATGGCGTGAAATTCTCCAAACTCTGTGAGCGTACCTCAGGGTACACTTACAGATTTAGGGTACGTGCACACTGCGGAATGGCGAAGGATAACCCTTTGTGCATTCCGCAGCTGGCACCCGCCGGCGGACTGATGCGGGCGCATGTCTCTACCCGAGTCATAGACTCCATGTTATGCACAGGCGGATTCCGCCGTCCATCCAAAGAATGAATACGTTGGACGGAGAGCGGAATCTGCCCGTGCAAAGAATGGAGTCTATGACACGGACGGAGACGTGCGCCTGCATCAGTCAGCCGGCGGGTGCCAACTGCGGAATGCACGAAGGGTTATCTGTCGCGATTCCGCAGTGTGCACGTACCCTTAGAGTGTATGTAGGAAGGGACACCCGAATCCAGCCCCAGATGCCCCCAGATGCCCCCCCCCCCCCCATCCTCAGAACAAGTGGGAAGATCGTCCGGGAACTGATCTTCCCACTGCTGGATAAAGGTTACCACCTGTACGGGGATAACTTTTATACCAGCACCCCCTCTTCCGGTCCCTCGCTGCCCGAGCTACTGTAGCTTGCGGCACGATCCGAACATATCAGAAGCAGTAATAGCGCCCTAATATTTAGTAGCCATATAGCGGCCCCAGCGCTTCTGGATATGAAGGACCCCGTATCGCACCAGGACAACATTTTCCAGGTGACGTCCCCCACACTGGAGAACGGGAGACCCCAGAAGAAGTGCAGAGTGTGGCGTAACAGTCGGATCAGGAAGGACACCATTTTCCAGTGTGACACCTGTCCTGATCCCCCCGACCTCTGCATACAGGATCGCTCCAAGGCGCACCACACGTCACTGGGGTTCTACATTATCTAAATTCTGTCCCTTATTCCTATTTCAGGGGTCACGTTGATCCGGGGATTATTCTGATCGCCATTATGGAGTCGGGAAGGAATTTTTCTCCTGTGATGAGGCTACTGTCGTCTGCCTCACGAGGGGTTTTTGCCTTCCTCTGGATCAACACAGGTTGAATTTGATTGACACCTGTCATTTTCAACCTTATAAACTAATAATTGGCCTAATACCCCCAAATAAATTAGAATTGTCCCTTTTCCCCAGCTAAGTAGGTATGGCCGCCATTCCCATTAGAGGATGCCATGATGCAATTACAAAGCCTCTGTGCGGCCAGGACAGTAGAAACCCCCCACAAGTGACCCCATTATGGAAACTGCACCCCTCAGGGAATGTAACAAGGGGTGTAGTGAGCATATGGACCCCACTGGTGACTGGCACAAATATGGAACAATGTGGCGTGAAAATGAAATATTACATTTTTTACACTATAATGTTGGTTTAGCCTTGAATTTATCATTTTCACAAGGGGTTAAAAGAGAAAAAAACACACAATATGTGTAGAGCAATTTCCCCCGAGTCTGTAAATACCCCACATGTGGACATAAAGCGCCATGTGGGCGCAGGGCAAGCCTCCGAAGGGAAGGAGCGCCATTTGGATTTTGGAGGTTGGATTTGGCTAGAATGGATGATGAAAGCCATGTCGCATTTACAGAGCCCTCGTGCTGCCAAAACACTGGAAACCCCCCACAAGTGACCCCATTCTGGAAACTGCACCCCTCAGGGAATCTAACAAGGGGTGCAGTGAGGATATGGACCCCTTGATGACGGGCACATTTGTGCCATGAAAGTGAAAAAATTAAATTTTTTACTTTTACGTCACATTGTTCCACATTTGTGCCCGTCACCAGTGGGGTCCATATGCTCACTGTGCCCCTTGTTAGATTCCTTGAGGGGTGTAGTTTCCAGAATGGGGTCACTTGTGGGGGGTTTCCAGTGTCTTGGCAGCACGAGGGCTCTGTAAATGCGACATGGCCCTTGAAATTCTTTCCAGTGAAATTCAGCTTCCAAAAGCCAATTGGCGCTCCTTCCCTTTGGAGGCTCGTCCTGCGCCCGCTTGGCACTTTATCGCCACATGTGGGGTATTTCCATACTCGAGAGAAACTGCGCTACACATTTTGTGTCTTTTTTTTCCTCTTATCCCTTTAAGAAAATGAAAAATTGAAGGCTAGAACAACATTTTAGTGTAAAAAAAAAAATTTTCTTTTTTCACGCCATATTGTTCGGAAAATCTGTGAAGCACCTGTGGGGTCCAAATGCTCACTGCACCCCTTGTTACATTCCTTGAGGGGTGTAGTTTTCTAAATGGTGTCCCTTTAGGGGTGTTTTTTAGGTTTTGGCACCCCAGAGCCTCTGCCAACCTGAAGTGGTAGTCAGAAATGACCAAATATAACGGAGGCATTGAAATTCACTAGGCGCTCCTTTGTATCTGAGGCTTGTGGTTGCGTCAAATAGCGCAATAGGGCCACATATGGGGTATTTCTATAAACTGCAGAAACAGGGCAATAATTATTGGGGTGCATTTCTCTGGTAATAGGTTTATAATTATGAAAAATATTGGATTACAATAAAATCTCTGCACAGAAAATTAAAATTTTCAAATTTCTTACACACTTAGCTTTTATTTCTGTGACTCCCCTAAAGGGTTAAAACACTTTCTGGATATGCTTTTGCAGAGTGTGGGGGGTGCAGTTTCTGAAATGGGGTGCTTTGTGGGGCTTTCTAACATACAGGCCCCTCAAATACACTTTAAACCTGAACAGGTCCCTAAAAATATCTGATTTTGAAATTTTACTGAAAATTTGGAAATTTGCTGCTAATGTTTTAAGCTTCCTATCGTCTAAAAAAAATGAAAAATCGTTTAATAAATGCCGCCAACATAAAGTAGACATGTTGCTAATGCTATTTAATATATAATTTATGTGGTATAGCCAATTTCTGTATACGCAAAAAAGTTTCAAAGTTGGAAAAATGCAGTTTTTCACATTTTTTCACATTATTTGGGTTTTTTTCATAAAGATTCATTATGAGTATCGACTCCAATTTACCAGAAATGTAAAGTACAATATGTCACGAGAAAACAATCTCAGAATCAGCCGGATAGGTAAAAGCATCCCGAAGTTATTAATGAATAAAGTGACACAGGTCATATTCATAAAATTTGTCTCTGTCATTAAGGCCATTTCAAGCTCTGTCCTTAAGGGGTTAAATAGACCAGTCTACTTATGCCATAGCAGAAATAGACCACACCTAGAAAAATCCCCTGTTGATAAATTTCCCCCCATGTTCTAATTGTGATAAGACCAATGAAATAATTCAGTTCTTAATTTTCTACCACTGTTTACTGCCCATGTTTTTACTAATTTATGTTACTTTAAAGGTAGCCATACACTGTCAGTTATCTCTCCGGTCCTGTCCTTCCATACTCAGGAACATTCAGCCCAGACAAGCATTTCTTTGCTCTCTATGGGTAGGGGAGGGTTAAGCTGCAGCCACAGATCTCTGGTGGCAGCTTTTCTCTCCAAGAACATCATCTGTTAGTAGTTGGTCAGGAGAGCCCCATACACCCTATAGCGATGTCTGAACACATCATAAGCGGCGTGTGGGGGGACCATAAGGCTCAAATTCTATGATCCGATCAATATCTTAAAGCAAAAGAAAATACTAATAATTACAATAGTAATCCCACAGAAAACGTAACTTGTCAAGAGCAGTTCTTCAAAATCACTTTGTATTCTCATTGGCTAGCTATAGTGAAATAAATATGTATACTGCATACACAACACATAAACCAAAGTAAACCTAAAATTGGTAGGGGAAAAACACTGTAAGGTCAAGACCTATGAGTCATTTGTTGTAGCGTTACAATGGATTAGAATGTAAATTAAAAATAATTGATTTCACATGCCTGGTCAGCACTTTGTCTTAGGGAAATCCGAAACCAAGAATGTGCTCATTTTCCTATTTCCAGCACCAAAGTAAATGGTTTATATAACTTATTTTAAATGCTATAATGACATAATCATGCACAACATGGTTCATGTCTTACTACACAAAGCAGTAGCTTAATGCAGACATTCATATACTGTGCAATAAATATAAACAAAATAGATAAAAAAAAAAAAAAAAGATAGTTGATGTAAACTCCAACAGGGACCAAGGGTAATGCCTCTAATATTTCAGTTTTATAGAATTTACATAATTTTGTCATATAAGAAAAAAACTTATTGCTTGTAGCCCAGCCTTTATGAGACCAGTTCTGTGAGCTCCTACATATAGATAATGTCAAAACCCACTTATTCCTGTTGAAAAATATGCCCAGCCTAGATGAAGCCACTATTATAGAATGACAACAGAACCATACTTATTTTCATGGGGATGGGGTTTAGAAGGAATAAAGTGGACTGATCAGAGACAGAATCTACAGTATATTGCTAAAGACCGGGCTAATTTTTGTTTTTGCGTTTTCGTTTTTTCCTCCTTGTGTATAAAAGGCTATAGCAGTTGCATTTTTACACCTACGGACCCACATGAGCCCTTATTTTTGGCGTCACAAATTGTACTTTGCAACGACAGGCTGAATATTTGCATAAATATGCTGCGAAAACAGAAAAAAATGATATGCGCAGTGAAATTGAAAAAAAAAGGCAATTCTTTTTCTTTGGAGGGGCTTAGTTTTTACGCCATGTGTCCTATGGAGAAACTGACATTTTATGAATATTCATCAAGTCGGTACGATTAAAATGATATGTAACATGTATAACTTTAATACTAATTGATCATAAAAAAATTAAACCTTTTACAGAAAATAAACGTTCCTTAAAATCGCTCTATTTCCAGGCTCATAGCGCTTTTATCCTTTGGTCTATGGGGCTGTGTCAGGTGTCATTTTATGTGCCATGGTGTGTTCTTTCTATCAGTACCTTAATTGCTCATATGCGACTTTTTGATTGCTTTTTATTACAATTTTTCTGGATTCAATGCATTTTTTTGCGCTTACGCAGTTTACTGTGAGGGATCATGAATTAAATAAATTAATATTTCGTGCGATTGCGCATGCATCGATACCAAACATGTTTGTTTATTTATTTATTTTTTATTTATAAAATGGGAAAAGGGGGGTGATTTGGACTTTTATTAGGGGAGAGGGTTATCTTTTAATAAAAACACTTTATTCTTTTTTCACATATAGTAATTAGAAGCCCCCTGGGGGTCTTCTATATACACAGCACTGATCTCCCATTGAGATCAATGCTGTGTATATAACAAAGCACCGATCCATCAGATTGGTGCTCTATAATAATGGTCTGCTGCAGACCATCAAAATGACGCTGAGCCCCGGTCGGCTCATTGCAACGGATCTCCCCTCCGCAATCGCATTGCAGGGGGGAGATCCCTCACTAGACACCAGGGACAGGGGGCACATATACTATCCAAATGCAGCTGTCAGCTTTGAAAGCTGTATTTGAATAGTTAATTAGCCGGCGGCTAAGACCTGCGGTCCCTGGCTGCACATAGCAACCGGGGACCGTGGGCTACAGAGAGGGCTCACGCTGGGAGCCCTCTCTGATCCCCCTTAACCCATCATGCAAACCCATCATGTATACCCATCATGCATCGTTAAGGGGTTACTGGAAATGTGTAATCTGAAATAACAGATGACCGCTCTATTGTATGACTGAATTCACACCATGGAAAGACTAAACTGCTAAGGTACACCTTTTTTTTTATATACACTAAAAAGGGATACATGCGCTGAGAATGAACCTGTATAACTTTTTCCTACCAGAGACATTTTTGACGTCAGGAAACGGCCATCACGCTCATCTCTCGACACTGCCAGAGCATGCGTCTGGCATCCCTGGTAATCCTGGTCGATTGCTAGGAGCGTGCCAGCAAACGCCCTTAGTTGTTGCCACGGCCAGACATTCACTGCCCCGGCGATCGGCTCAGGTGTTATCCATTGTGATGTGCTGACTGACAGCTGGCACCGCCAGTCAGCTCTGTAATAGTCTGGGGGGCTGGAGTCTCTGCCCCAATCACGCCTAGGGTTGGGATTCCAGCCTCCAAAAATCTACCACCCTCATCATGTCTCAGTGGCTTTGATATAGCCTCTTTAGAGTGTGACTAAGCTAGCGTTGTATCCTGATTGTGTACTCCCTGGTTTCCTGATTCCGGCTTGACTTTTTGACAATTCCCCTGACTTCTGATTCTGTACCACCACGACTGGAAGATCCCGACCCAGCCAGTTGACTCAGCAATTTTTGTGTTTGATTTGTATTGTCTGTGTTTGTGTTCACTTATATCAGTATAGTGGTGAGTCATCACGTTGGGGCTGGCCTGCTAAGGAGCCGATAACACCAAGAGGAAGGGACAGGGGGGTGGGTGCCAGCATTAGGGCTTTACATGTCCTGTGTCTCAGCCGTACAGTGATCTTCTTTTGTTTTTTTTTGCGCCATGTCACAAAAGCCATAACTTTTTTCATCAAAAGAGCAGTATCAGCACTCATTTCCAGTGCATTCACATGGTATGACAAATTGTGAGGCTCGGAGAACTGACATAGCACAAGCAGCAGTCTACACATACCAGCCATGCTGCTTGTGATCCGGCACATCTCCTCCAGTCCACCAGATCACAAGCAGCGTGGATGGTATGTATCGACCACTGTTTGTGATTATCGTTGCCAGTCGCACATCCCCTGTTTACACAAGATGATGTGGAGCCAGCAACGATGGGCAGATGGTAGTCTTGCCCCAAAAGTGTTAGGTGAGGATACACTTAACCCACTGCGCCTGCCCCAGCAAGTAATTTAAGTAACTTGGTTAACTCCTTTCTTGCTTGGGCAGGCGCAATGCATCCCCACTTAACCCCCTGGGGGCCCAACTGTTTTCTGTTAGGAGGGGGAGGTTATTTTTAGCCTCCTGGGCTCATGTCTCCTTACTTCATCAGATTCAGCACACATTGCTTCATGTGTGCTGGACCAGCTCCAATAAGCGGCTGAAGTAGAAAACTGCTGCAGCCACTAATTGCGGGATCCGGCCTGGCACACATTTGGTGGCTGCTGAACAAAGAAGATGTGAGCCCAGGAAGGTAAGGATAATCTCCACCCCCCATAGCTAGTATACTGCGCCTGCTCCAGCAAGGAAGGATTTAGGTCACTTGCTGGGGCGGGTGCAGTGCAACTAAAGATAAGTCTGGCCCCAAAAGGGTTAAATTTGACAAGACTATAATACCAGGTTAGTTTTTAACCAATTTGTGCCAAAACGGCGACTGGATTTTTAATCCTTACCAGTGTTTTCATAGAACAGGGGCCAATAGGGTCTGACTGCAACTGCTACCTCTGTGCCCTGTATTAATACCCTTCTGGCCATAGACAGAACTAATAATGAATTCAGATTTCTTTGAGAAAAAGAAAGATAAAAGAAAAGAAAGAAAGAAAGCCATGCGATAACTGTATTTGTCTGTTTGTCATAGAAAGATGTAAAAAAAAAGATGTTACCGTTGGACACTGACTTCTCTAATAGGCACATTCCTTATTCATGTACAAATGTATGTAATAGATTATTAGACCTTGTCTATTAAATTGTAGCTGATGAAATGTGGCATGGTTTATTACAGACAGTTTAATCTACCAAAGTGAATATGAATCACAACTTTGTCCAAAAGTCGCAGATGATTTACTATTTGGGGAAAGAGTAATTGTACTTATCCGTTCATAATACACTTTCCTACCAAGCCAGGACTCTACCCTCAATATTTATTTTTTATTTACTCGTGAAACCCCAGGGTCTAAATGTACTTTATTCTCTCTGCATTATATTACAAGATCATAGACTGAAAGCAACAGACAAAAGCTAGGCATTTATTATTGCCAATAAAAAAAACTAAACAGGTTCTGTTTCTTTTGTTGTGATATTTCAAGAAAATAAACATTATTCAGTTCATGGCCTGTATATTATCAAAATAATCGATAACTAAAAGCCCATAAGGATTGCTATAATCGCTAATTTTAAGATAAGATAGGATTACTGTGTCCCTTTGAGGATAGACAATCACTGATCTCAGGGAGACCAGCTAAAGAAGACAATGTAGAGTCAGGTTCAAACCCACTTGACGTATTTGCTGCGTGAATCAGTCTTAAAAATAAGCAGGCAAAACGCAGGTTGGCTTTATACGATTGTTCTGCGTTAAAATACGCAATTGCGTATTTTTGAAGCGTGAAGCTTGTTGTTAGCAAAGCATCAGTTGTTAAAATACGCAATTGCCTATTTTTGAAGTGTGAAGCTACATGCGTTTTTCGCACAGGTTGTTAACAACTGATGCTTTGCTAACAACAAGCTTCACGCTTCAAAAATACGCAATTGCGTATTTTAACGCAGAACAATCGTATAAAGCCAACCTGCGTTTTGCCTGCTTATTTTTAAGACTGATTCACGCAGCAAATACGTCAAGTGGGTTTGTACCCTCAGTGAAAATTTAAGAGTCTTGAAACACAGGACTAGCGCTATGAAGCGAGTTCAGGACCTGAGTTCGCTTCCTAGCAGGTGGGGACTGGCTGCAATTAGCAGCTGGGCCCCCAGCATTAATGACGGTCCACCATGATCGCGCGGTCGCTCGCCACTAACCCCTTAAAAGCCACGCGCCATCGCGCCATGACGTTTAAGTGTAAGTGACAGGAGCATCTCCTGTCACTTACCAATCGGGACCCCTGCAGCGTGTCTGCGGAGTTCCCGATTGTATGGCTTGACGGCCGGAGGTATACTCCTTACCTCCGTGCAGTCTGATCTTCAAATAGAGTCTGTCACAGGCCGCAGGCAGGCAGAAGATCGCAGATTACACTGATTCCTGCTATGCTATGGAATAACAGTGATCAGTGTGTGAAATCTAATGTAATAATGTAAAAATCCCCTAAGGGGACTTAAAAAGTGTAAAAAGAAAAAAAAAAAAAAAATCAATAAAAGTTTTTAAAAATTTCCCCTTTTTAAAACTTTACCCTAAAGCCCCTCCCCCAATAAAAGTGAAAATCTCCTACCCCTTCCCATTTTATACATAAAACACATAAAAATAATAAAGTTAATTAAAATATAATATACCGTAGCGTGAGTAATCATCCAATTTAATAAAATAAAACAATATTGTTACTAATAAAAACTAGAGATCATGGCGCAAAAAAAGATTGCCCCATACGACCCCGTAGGTGAAAAAATAAAAGCGCTATAGGAGTCACAATAGGGCTATTTTAAATATATCTATTCGCAAAAAAAATAAAGTTTTACTGCTAATAAAAAAATAAAATGTTAGAAAAATGAGTAAACATGCATATCGTTGTGTTCAGACTTACCTATAGAATAAAGAAAAAAATGGCAGTTTTACTGTAAATTGCATCATGTAAACATGGATCCCCCCCCCCCCCAAACAAAAAAAAAAATCACATTTTTGGAATAACATTTTTTTTTACCAAAATTCACCCCATAAATTATATTTTGGGGGTTCCGTCATTCATTTTATGGCAGATTGAAAGATGTCATTGCAAAATACACCTGTTCCCGACAAAAACAAGCCCTCACATGGCCCTGTAGACGGAGAAATAAAAGTTATGGGTCTTAGAAGGCGAGGAGGGAAAAACAAAAATGCAAAGGTGACAATTGGCCCCGATCCTTAAGGCCATTTCACGGTCAATCCTTAAGGGGTTACTAGGGCCAAAAATCCGATTGCTTGTTCCTAAGCTGATCCGGTGATTTTGAAGTTTTTAAAAATTATAAGCCCACAATTGCACATCTTCCCCTGTATTGGAATGCTGACAACTGATAGCAGCAAAGGACCATATGACTGATCTGTAAATGACCACCAGTCACTGAGATCACTGCTTGTTTACTGATGCACTTGAGCCACCTAATATGCTTTTGTTATCACCCCCTTTAGCATGAATGCCAAGCTCCATACAGTGATACTTAAGGCCCTGTTACACTAAACGATTATCGGCCGATACCGACCATTATGGCCAATAATCCCTTAGTGTAATAGAAGACAGCAATCAGCCGACAATGTCTTTCAACACGTTGAAAAATCAATGATCAGGATAGCAGCGATATACTGGCGTTGCGCCGCGCAGCAGACCGCCACTATCTTCTATGGGCTGCTCGGACGATCTAGCTTCACAAAAAAATGGAGTTGTGTCCACTCACCCATTAGGATGTAATTCCAGAGCTTGTCTTCTGAAAGGAGGTGCATGGATCCCAGGTTGGTAATCTTACAAGTGGAGTCTGCGGAATGAACATGTTGATTCTTTGAGTGGAGAGCAAAAGAAATCCCATTGAAACAATAGGATAAGCAGAATGACACCGCGCCGACTCCACTCGTAAAATCTGCCTCTTTTACTTAGTGTGCAAGGGTGTATCTATGTTTTCCAGGACTACCTTGAATTCAACTTCTGCAGCCGCTGGTAATCAAATGCTGCATCTCTAATCATGCATTTCCATTATTGTAGGCTTCTATGGAAAAGAATTGTTGGATTCTTAGATTTGGATTTCCTGTGTTAACTAAAGACTGACAATAGAGGAAATCATACATCCTACTAAAACAGCTTTTCACACTCGCTCACTTATAGCACATGCAGCTTTGTTGTTATTGGCAGAATCAAAAGGAGTAAACTGTTTTATAAATTTTCGAGCAGCGTTTGTGTTATTTGTAGGACACTTTATAGATGGAAAGTTGAATATTTAGCCAGTTTTGTTCACACATTTATAGATGAACACATAAATAATTTTTGGTTTCGAAGACAATTCGCATCCATGTGACAAATTTAGAATATAAGGAAATCACAGAGGATCACTGCATCAGAGTATTCCAATGATAATTTAATTTCAGTGTGACTTTAGGTCAGTGTGAAAAATGGAATTGTAATTGGAAAACATCTGTCTAAATAATTAAATTGGGTTACAGAAACTGAAACAAGGCTATGGGAGGAAAAATTATACAGGTCCATACCATGTAAATGAAAAAGTCATCTGTTAATGTGTCAGCAGCAACTTCCTCATAGGGCAAAATATAGCCTATGTGAAGTTAGCAAAAGCTAACATATTTTATTATGTTACAGCGAAGGAAATAACTGTTTAAAAAATTAAATATAAAAAATATAAAAATGAAGGAGCAGATGCATCAATCTGCGCTTTTGTTTTGTAGCACTAATTTTAGAGTATAGGAGTTATAGGGGGTATAGGAGTCACTCAGGGGTGTAGCTAGGGGTTCAGCCTAGGGGGGCGAGTGAGTCTCAGTGGGCCCCCAACCAATTATGTTACCCATAGGGAACTTCAGTAGATGACAATGCTTTCCGAATAATAAAGAGTATTTTCTACTACATTATTCATAGTGAACAGGGACTGAGAAAAGTGGAAAAGACTTTCTACATTTTACATATATAACCATGTAAAAATTAAAGGGGCCATCAAGCTTTGCAAAAACATAGCTGCCTTTTTCCAGAAACAGCGCCACTATCCTCCAAAGCTTAGATGTGGTAGTGCAGATCAGTTCCACTAAAAGAGAATGGAACAAAGTTGTAATACCACAAATAACATAGAGCAAGCTATTGCGCTGTTTTTGTTTTCTAATTAGCTATTTGTCCATCCATTCTTCTATCTCTTTATCTCATATCTATCTGTCTAATATCTATTGGGCAGCATGAGGACTACACCATAGCTGATGGTCAATGGCCAAATTAGCAACATCCGAAGGGTTTTCCCGCAGTACCAGTAGAGTAAATGTTTAGTACAAATGCTGAGTAATAACAATAAATAGTCCAATGCAGTTCAAGGCAACTATACTAAATAACCTATATGCAAAAGCCAGACTACTGCAACATAACTAAATGGAATAATTACTTTATTAATCCATAGAAACAATACATGACAATACATTAAAATGTAGGAGAAATCAGCCCTGATAATCATGGTGTACAGGATATATGAGAGCAGCCAATTTATACCTCCATGTAGTATATAGACCCAATTTTACCCCTCATATAGTTTTCAGGGTCTCTCTGTGCTCTCATATAGTAAAAAGGCCACCGTCTATACCCTAACATAGTAGATTACCCCCCCTTGTTCCTCCATATAGAAGATAGACCCTCCCTGTGCACCCCCATATAGTAGTCAGGCCCCTCTCTACCTTCATGTTGAAATTTAGTTTCTCTTTGTATCCGTATGGTTCTGTGCCCCAATATAGTGATAACTTCCAATTTTCCTCTGCTTCCATGTAGTAGTAGTTAGGGCCCTCTGTGCAGCCAATCCCCCCCTAAAAAGGTAGTATCTCCATGATGGCTACCCACCCCCCAGCACCATCTCATGTAGGTAATACCCCCAGTATATATTCCCCATGCAGCCACCCCCTTCCCCAGCAGTGATCTTTCTGGTAACCCTGGTGGTTAGAGACCCTGCCCACCACCAATGTGAGTAGACTGTACCTCCAAATTAAGTACCCCCTTTTCAGTTAGCCAGCACATCACATACCCCAACCCTCATAGATAACATCCTTCCCAGAAGTTAGCCCCAACCACCCACATAAGTCTCCTCCACTATAACTGAGGGAAAAAAGCCATACTTACCTGCTGTGCGGTTGCAGTACTGTAGTCTTCTCATGTCAACTTTCTCCCTGCTCTCTGAGCTCACGAGTGACATTACTCATGTTCCACAGCTCTAAGGGAGGGCATGGCCTCTTGTGGCCACAACAGTAATTGGCAGGGTAGAAAGCCAATGCTCTCCTCGCCTTATCATCCTGCTGCATTCAACTGTATGTTCTCCTCACATACAAAAGCATACAGCTAAATGGTCAGACACAACATTCAGTAGCCGTGTGGGCCCCCCAGGAGCACTGATTGCTGGCCAGGGGCCACCTACAGCCAATAGACATTTGTTAAGTCTGTCTTTAAAAGCAATATTTTTTGCAGACAGCATTAATTGCCAAATCCTCAGTGGGCCCCCTGCTTGTGTGGGCCCGGGAGCTGCCGCCCCCTCTGCCCCCACCAAATTACGCTACTGGAGTCACTACAGCTTAACCTTGTTTAAAATTTCCTTGCAGTTGATCTCACACTATACTTTTCTTTTGTCTAATATTAGATTATGCTGGCTTCACGCCATTGGATTTATCAAGAAGTGCGCATATCTTGACAAATCTGGTGCATTGGAGACTGCTGCGCAGCAGGCTGAAGAAAATCTATGTCAGCTTTGAACAGGCATAGATATTTTGCTAAGCGTCTTATTACTTTACAGAGTTTTCTGGGATTACATTGATGGTATATTCTTGGTAAGGGGGTCAAACTGGGGAAACCACACCTGTGATCCCCAGTGATCACTAAAAAGAAGGTGCATCAATGTACATTGGAGAGCTGTAACCTGTCTGCTGAAGTACTCTGCAGTACAATGTCAGTAAGGTGTGCCTGGTACTGCAGCTTAACCATGCACAGCTCTATTGACACAGCATGCTTTTTATGTTTTGTTTTTGTTGTTTTTTTCGTAGAATTCATTAATATGATAAAAAAAAAACTTAGGCCATGTTGTCACGTCATGAAACACCGGGCGTTCTGTGACCCAGCCGGGTCACAAAATAGCCGGTGTTAGTGAACATCCGGATGATCTTTATTTTTGTTGAATTGGGATGCAGGCGCATCCCAATTCCCCGTTGTACATGGGGGGGGGGGAGCACTATCTGACACTATCCAATCACAGCAGCTGACAGTGCCAGACTGTGTAGGGAAATGTCCCAATTGGTAACAGCCAGTTGATTATTGAGTCATACATTTCTAGTAACAAGAAGTTTGGAAAAGCACACAACACAGAGCTATAAAAATAGGTGATCTAGAACTGTTATTCTATACAAGGTTTATGAAAACAGGTCAGGAGAGGTGAGAGACTCTCCTTAAATACATTTTAAGTTATCACATACAGTATAGTGTTTTATGTTATGGCTATTTCAGCAATGACATCATAAGTTAGGTTAACATAGTTAAGATAGTAAGCATTTCCTCATATTCCTCTTCATGTTTCTAAAGAAAAAAAAAATCCTAATATGTTTATGTAAATGTGATGCACTATAAGCCAGGCTGACTGGTCGCAGATATACAACTGCATAATGCTCTTTATTTTTGCCTATTTCTTACCTGCAGGGAATACAATGGGGTGAGAGGTTTTTCAACTTTGATGAGATTCCCAGTAAGACTGACGCTTAATGGCTTTGTGTAACCCCATCTAGGCATCGTTGCAGCTTAACACATTTTCATTACAAACTTTCAGACACTGCCAGCTGCACTATGGCACATCCTCATATTTCCATGAATGAATATGCAATGAGGCTGCAATAATTTAAAGCACATATTTAAAATGTGTGCTAAGTCCATTTGGCACAATCTGTTGGCTTCCTTTTGTTGAAGATGTCTTCATAAAACTGTGCAGAACATTTTAAAATGAGTAAAATCCCACTTTTTAGGCCAAAGCCTCTTACAGACCCAGATAATAACTACTCAAGAGAGATCTTCTGGCAAAGTGCATTGAGGAAAATGCTACAAAGTCTTTCCCTCATTGTTATTTATAAATACAATAATAGGAATATTTCCATTTATTGAAAGCAAGCTGCACATGACAGTGTACCACTGGGACACACTAATCCTGCAAGACATTGTTGTGTTCACTTATTGGTGTTTTGCAACACAGCAGCACAACTTTATGTGTTTTCTTTAGATGTTTTATGTCATGTCCTAAAACAATGGCAAGTTTACAAAAAGCATACTTGTAACAGAGTGAGCAATCTCTAGAGCTTTAAGCAGTGTCAAACTAGGGCATATTGGCATGTTTCAGAGAGCCCACACTTAACCTGACCCCTTTGGGCCCCAGTGAAAAATTTGTAACCTCCGTCTATGTGTAATGCAAAGTACTGGTCTTCGTAAATGAGACAGAAGAGCCTTTTGGTCCTCTCTAGGCTTTAGAGTCTGGGGTTAACCACAACATTTAAGCTATCCACCTAAGAAGCAGCTGATATCTTGTAAGAGACTTCCATGCATCATATACATTTGAAGTTTTGGCCAATGTACACTTCCAGGATACTACTGCATTGACAAACTACAGCACATGTTGTCCATTGACTGCCACACTAAATAAATATATACCTACCACATGCTGAATGTCTGCTTGCAAGGTACATCAGTATAAAAAAAAAGTGTAAAGGGCAAGTAGCCCACTTTACGCAGGCAAAAAATTTGTGGACAATGCGCTGAAGGATTTTTGATGCAAAGGGTTTCGGCACTCTACTTGAAGCACTATTGATTTAAGGAGTACATGTGTATGTGTGTGTGTGGGGGTGTGTGGTGAGGGTTGTTAAGAGTTTAAAGGGGTAATCCAGGCCAAAACATTTTTTTTATACTTTGCTAGATGGATTTGCAGTGACTGACTTATAATCGGGAAGAAGTGGTGGTGATCAAGGGATTGGATGCTACACTGGGTGTTGGGAGTATGAACCTATTATGTTTATTTTTAATACAGCCCTGTCGAAATATATACATATATATATATATATATATATATATATATATATATATATATATATATATATATATAAATAGGTGCCCGGATATCCCCGACTTGGTGGAACTGTTACTTTTGTGGAGTCATGGGGCACTTTTAATCTTGCAGACACCAACCGTCGATACCTATTCAGAGTTATGTGGATGTTCTACTTGGTTATTTTGGAAGCTTACTTTTAGGGACCTTCTGTTTGGCATTAAGGGGTAACTTCAATTGGCATATTGTTTTATGGGTCGTGGGGTGGGGGGCACTGTTAGGCACATGCTTTAACAGTTTTCAGTCATATATGACACCATGGCAGGACTTAAAGCGTAACTATAATTTCAGTAGCCAAAAAATGAAATTCCTCAAATAAAAAGCCCACGTGTTACCCTTTAAAAAGAGCCCTAAACTGTGTTGATAGCGTGTACGCTCGCTGAGATATCACCAGTTGTTTGGCTCAGAGGAATAAATGAATTTTTCTTCTGGCTGAGAGAATGTGGGCGTGGCCTATCCCTCATCTTCCTGGCTGCGTCCCTCCATTCACTGAGCAGCACCTTAGCAGATGTATCACACAAAGTGGGATTAGATACAGCCCCAGCATACAGTATCACAATGTAAGATTAGATTCAGAGCCCCAGCCGATGGTATCACACACAGTGGGATTAGATACAGTCATCTGCTCTCATTACACTGTAGCATAATGTCAGCCATGGAGGTGGGGGCACCTGCTGCAGACATCTGATGGTGAATGTTATATATACTATGGAAGGACTACAGCTGTGTTGTGCTGGGACTTGTAGTCCTCCCCTCAGTGACTCACCCACTCTCCCTCATGCAGTACATTGGAGTGATGGTGGCACTGGAAACACTTGCCCCTCCATCTAGCTCTTCCCCTGCGCTGCTCCTCACACACAACACCCTCAGCTCTGCTTAGTCACCTCTGTGAGGGGAGGGGGGGAGAACATGCTGCTAGGAGGTGAGGGGAGGGGTGGAGGAGGGTTTGTTTATATCTGTGTCAGGGCTGTTATCTGATCCTCCGTACACTCAGGACGGATCTGCAGGGAGGGGGCGTGTCCAGCAGGAATGCAGAAATAAGTCAGAGCCAGAGAGGGCTATAAGGGCATAGTCAGCCTTATGTATTTAAAAAAAACTGTTCATTTTAGGTTATTAATGTATATTGGAAAAATTCTTATCATGACCTAAGCTAACTAAAACTGAATGGTCAAAATATTTTATAGTTGCGCTTTAAACCATCTCAAATTTCCTCACTTTGGGTTCTAAATCCCACCTGATTTTCCTGCACTTGACATATCCACATATCAATGTTGACAGATAAACCAGCATAGAAATGCAGTGTACTGAAGTTTATCTGAAGTGGCTGGACTTAGATTGGCATCTGATTATCAGTGATAACTGATAATGTACTGCCATGTTGCTTCAAATGTGTTTGCAGCAAAAGTGGTGGAATTCCGCGGCGGAATTGTCCGCCACGGAATGCCACCGGCCTCCCTGTCATAATGACAGTCTATAGGAGGCTTGCACACTGCATTTCTCAGCGCTGAAAAATGTTTATTCTTTAGCGCAGAGATGTGGCACGTGAGCCTCCCATAGACTGTCATTATGACAGGGAGGCTGCAGCATTGGAAAGCCGCCACTTTTGCTCCATGTGCACGGAGCCTTACAGTATAGCTGACACGCTGAAGATGAAATACAAACTGTCACGTCCATACACACTCCTAGCTGTTAGGCAGTACTACTTCCCCTCCAGCAGTCTCCTTATGGAACTGCTTGTAGCTGAGTGGAAGGTTACAGTAAGGGGTGTAGCTATGTTAAAAAGAACTCTCCATGGTAACCGGGCTGTGACAGGAAAGGGGGTGAGTAGTGAGTTGCTAGTTGGCTGATGTGGATGAGGAGTGAGAGAAGTCAGCTTGTGCAGTTAGTAAATAGGCTAGGGAGTCCCTTACTAACAAGAATATAAAGGAAAGACCAAGAGGAGAGGAAAACCTGAGAGCCTAGACTTGAGGTTGGTAAGCAAAAGGGATTGAAGGAGTCTCCATCTAAGCAACCATACCACTATTAAGGGAGAATTCATTGATGTACCCCGAGTCTCTTTTAGGATCCCTTCATATTGGTTTCAGGCCTGGCCTAGACATCCATTAAAGCCAAGTCTTACTGTATAGTGGATCTCTTAGCTGGCAGACATCTGACCCAGTTGACCCATTTGAGGCTGCCAGCCATAACATCTTTATGACAACACTGTACTGTGTAACCTTGCCATCCTCAGCCAGCTTTCAGTTTACTATTTCTATCAGGTACTACTAAGCTCATCGTTGTCTGGTTTTCTTACACTACATTTCACCAACACCAATGACATCCCCATTATAACTAGTGATGATCAAACAGTAAAATGTTCAAGTCTGAGTCAATCCTCGGAGAGTGAAGTTCAGTTCGAAGTTTGACTCAGACTCGAACCCCATTAAAATCAATGGGAGATGTTCGGGTTAATTTTGACACCTATATGTAGTAGGAGAAACTGTAATTATCATCCAGAAGAGTAAACTGGAAACATGGAACAACTTATAGCCTAAAATTTGGCATTAAGAAGGAAAGAGATGGGCGATTAGTGAAATATTCGATAATTCGAATCGAATATCTCCCGATATTCGAATGAATATCAAATCCTATTATAGTCTATGGTAGAAAAATACTTGGGACCTGGATATCAATATTCGATCACTAGGAGGTCACCAAGTGCACAATGAAACCTCATGAAATTATGCCAACAGCTCTGGATGCATATGGGACAGCAGGGGAAGCATGCCTGGGTGCATTAACGTAAAGTAGAAGTGTATGTTTTGGTCTAGTGGTACTTGTGTACGTATTTGGTGGTGCGTAATATTAGCGTATATACGCGCTCGTGCGTATGTATGACGCTATACGCACGATGGATGCCAGGCCCCCGCGTATTGTCAGAGCTGCAAGAAAGCATGGCCCAGAGATCCTGCCCATTCAGGTTTGCTGAAGCCAATTACCTTGTCCAACTCATGGACAGGATGGACTACCATCTAACAAAGTGATCAGTGCAGAATCCTAATCTGCATCAAAAATATCATAAAAAAAATAGTAGTTGGCCTGCGGAGGAAGTTTAATCTGAGAAGAAAACAGGGGCAGATACAATGAAAGTGGTCTGACCTTAAGTACAAAAGCTTAGAGCAGCTGAGACAGATCCGTTCAGAGATACGCCGGGATGAGTATGATGCTGGGAGCCTAACACTGGGGTGTGTAATATATTGAGGAGTCCCATAGAGAAAAACATGCAGCAAGGTGGATGATAAAAAGGAATGCAAAAAATAAAGACACTGCATACACAAATAACATTTTTATTAACAATAAAATAAGAATTTTTAAGAAGGAAAAGAAGGAAAAAAGGAAAAAATTAACTCTGTCTTTGGCGTCGCCTTGCCAGCGTTGCCTAAATTCAGCGGGTGACTAGCTGAATAAAGGCGGGTGTGTAATATGCTGGGGACCTCATGCTGGAATGTGTAATATTCTGGGGACCTCATACTGGGCTGTGTAATAAAACAGCTTATGACATGTGGGTACTGATTTATTTTGTAGAGCGACGACAACAACGCAGACAGCGTCCAAGACACCTTCTAGTAAGTGTAAAGATATGTATATTTAACCCCTAATGACCAGTTGTAAAATGGCCTTAAAGGAGTAGTGCGGCGAAAAATGTTTTCCCCCATTCCCTCCCCACATGAAAAGTGCTTCATACTATGAAAAGCCCTCTCCGAAAAGCTATTGTACTACTAACAGTAACAACACTGGAACTGGACGTTAGATGCAAAAACAAAAATAAATAAATAAACCCTAGACTACATTATAAAACCTATATAAGTTATATATATATATATATATATATATATATATATATATATATATATCACACACAAATTTTTTGCAGCTGTGACACAATGTCTCCTCCTATATCTAAGAATCAGTAATACAGTAGAGCAGAAACGGAATAGAAATAGGATTTCATCCCAAATTATTCACCATCAGCAGTGCTAAAGTTGATTACAGATAAATGATAAATGTAATACCTTTTTTTAAATTTTTCTTTTGAATATCTGCTGTACCAGAGGACACCATCTCCAGCAAGGAGCCCAGACCCTCCCACAACACTTCAAATAATAAACGTAGACCCTAATGGTAGGTATCTTACTACAGGGCGGCAAGAACATAGCAGGGACCAAACCTGCTCTGGGACACTGATCAATGTGCTTCAGGTGGACCTTCCTTCTACAAAATATATGCTAATTTGTTCTGTTTTATTTTTGAGCTTCAACAGTCATGGAGTCTCCGGGGGAATTTTCACATGGGCCGTTCCAAGATCAGCCATTATCTATCATTCTGTGTAATTGCAGGCAACGATCGAAAAATCGTTCATATGTTGTTGATCATTACAGCTTCAGTGACATCCGGGAGGATCGGCAGCTGCAAGTTGCCCACTATGCATATATGAATATGCATAGTGGGCGGGACGGGAGGGTGCCGATTGGGGGACTGGGACGCGGTGCTCCTCGGGCCTAGGGTGATGGCAGTAGAAGAGCTATTACATAATGAGAGCGGGGGAGAACAGGAGAGAGCATTGTGCGATCGGCATTCGCGGCCTGCACAGTGCTCTCCCGTCCCCCTGTGTCAAAGCATTATAACAAGTATACTACAGGGCGCAATAGAATGGATGAGAGAGCACTGTGCCCTGCGCAGTGCTCTCCCGTTCTGTTGCGCTCTGTAATAGACATGCCAGGATCCTTCATTGAACACAGCAGGACGGCGCAGGTGCCAAATGCCGAGCGCGCAGTGGATGCCGGGTAAAGGGAGTGGACGGGCTGATGGTCACATGGCCCTCCATGGCCTAACTTCCGAGGTCGGCGGCGGAGCACATTGTGGACGCCCACAATGTAATGTATTGGTGGAGCACCTTGCCAGAAGGGGAAGATAGGGCTATGTAATAACTAGGGATGAGCGAACCGAACCGGATTGGTTACAAACTTTGCAATCAGGCCCGGCGCTCCCAGGCTGTCCTCTATCTCAGTGATTTTCAACCAGTGTGCCGCGGCACACTATGGTCGGGTGTGCCGCGGGGAAAGTTCCCCAAACTATGGTGCCCCTGTGTTTTGCAATGCGCAGCGATCAGTGGCGGATTATAATGTGGGCGGTTGTGTGGTGCGCTGTGGCGGGCCATGATGCACGCATCCAATCAACGTGTGCGATACGGCCCCTCAGCTCCTCCGCTGATTGGAGGAGCACGTCCGGGCCCTACGGGCGGCCAGTAGGTGAGGCGGACAGCAGCGGCAACAATCTCGGAGGAGGTGAGGAAGAAGGGGGGAGAGAAACCTGGGGTTGGGGGAGAGAAACAGCAGAGAGAAGCAGGGGAGAGAAGTATGGTGGAGAGAAGCACAGGAGAGAAGCATGGGGGAGAGAAGCACAGGAGAGAAGCATGGGGGAGAGAAGCACAGGAGAGAAGCAGGGGGGAGAAGTATGGTGGAGAGAAGCACAGGAGAGAAGCATGGGGGAGAGAAGCACAGGAGAGAAGCAGGGGGGAGAAGTATGGTGGAGAGAAGCATGGGGGAGAGAAGCACAGGAGAGAAGCATGGGAGAGAGAAGCACAGGAGAGAAGCAGGGGGGAGAAGTATGATGGAGAGAAGCATGGGGGAGAGAAGCAGGGGGAGAAGTATGGTGGAGAGAAGCACAGGAGAGAAGTAGGGGGGAGAAGTATGGTGGAGAGAAGCACAGGGGGGAGAAGAAAACAGGCCCAGGTTTCACACTAAGTGAGTATAAATACATTTAGAATCTATATTATTAACTATATGTATAATATGTACTTTTTTAGTGTCATTTTGTGCCATTTTGGTTGGTGGTGTGCCCTGTGATTTTTTAAGTATAAAAAGTGTGCCACGGCTCAAAAAAGGTTGAAAATCACTCCTCTATCTTGTAAGGCTGGGTAACCGAAGCCACAGTGGGCAGGAGCTCCTCCGGACCATCGGGTAAGAAATATATGAATGGCTGACCCCAGGTCAACTAACGGTGGGAAGTGTTGTAGCCCACAAAGGGAGGAACCTTTTCTCTGCAGTGCAGCAGGGAGTCATACACTTTGTATGGCACATGTGATAAACCTCATAGTGCACAGGTTTCTTCGAATATGGCGTGCCAATTGGTGATCACTTTTGAGGACGCAACTCTGTGAGCAGGCATCAAGGACATCATCCTAGGGCTGGGCGGTATACCGTGAAAATACCGATACCGTCACTGGCGTCGGTTAACCGACCTAAACTTTGCCAGGACGGTATCTGCGGTATTTTCATTATCTCCCCGTCTGAGCCCTAAGCTGCACAAGTTGAAGGAGAACTCGTGCTGTGTGTGCAGGGACGCACAGACAGCACATAGGAAACTGGCACTGTGTGTCTGAGCGCCCCTGTCACCCCCTAACCCCCGCCCGACGTGTCAGAGCGGCCCGGTCGTCTCAGCCTGTCCCAGCGCCCACGACCTGGCACAGCTCAGCGAAGCCCCGCCTGTCTCAGCACAACCTTCTCGTGTCAGAGCGCTCCGCATCACCCGCCCGACACAACACAGCGCCCCTGCCCGTCTCGGCCTGTTTCGGCGGCCCTGCTCCGGCCACTCTCATCGGTGGCCCCGCTCCGGTCACTCTCATCGGTGGCCCCGCTCCGGCCACTCTCATCGGCGGCCCCGCTCCGGCCACTCTCATCGGCGGCCCCGCTCCGGCCACTCTCATCACCCTTTCCAAGCATGAAGGTGACTGAGGTCACCGAAACGTCGCATCGTACCTTTATTTATTTGCTGTGCTGCACTTATGTTTTTGCACCTATGATGAAATAAATCACTGAAGGATTTTGTATCACAGAAGTGCTGCTGGAAATTCATTTTTTCATAGCTACTACAAAGTATCATTGGTCAGATACATCCGGCTGGCACTCGGACTCTTGAACTATTGGTTGGTGCTGCTTGCAATTTAAAAAGGACTAGATAGAAAGAGATAGATAGAGAGAGAGAGAGAGAGAGAGAGATATAGACATCTTCACGGCGTGTCAGTGCAGTGCCATCTACAGCCCCCCTATAATGTGCCACTCATAATGTCCCCATAACAGTGCCTTCGTACTGTCACCTATACATAACATACTATATACCCATCATATATACTGTACGTCCCTGTACTGTCACCTGTATATACTATATACCTATCATATATACTCTGGGTCCCTATAGTACATAGCTATATACCTGTGTATACACATGCTGTAGTGTGTTTATAGCTGTATGCTGTAGACCAGTATATACACGTCCTGTAGTGTGGACATAATTTGGGTTGCTGCTCATTTAGTTACTCTACTTTTTTCTAACTTTATTGAAACAAAATATCCCCAGTTTGGCATGGCCAAGTGGGTGTGGCTTGTAAAAAGGGGTGTGGCTTACACAGGGGGCGTGTCATAGTTATCATCCAATTATCGTTACCGCAGCTACATATATGATAAACCGCGATATTGATTTAGGCCAATATCGCCCAGCCCTACATCATCCCACTCGTCCATATGCTGGAAAGTGCGGTAACCAACATCATTAGCAAGGATTCCCAGGCCACCACTCAAAGGCTAAAAATCCACCTGCTCCATGAATAGTCTGTTCTCAATATTACTGGCCTGAGTGCAATCAGGTACTGCCTCCTCCTCAAATAGTCTCTTTTTAACCATACTGGGCTGTTTGCAATCAAGTGCTACTGCTTCCTCATCCCCCTCCTCCACACTGGGTCCAATACAGTACTATTACTGCTGCTGGTTCCACTGTCAAATGTCTGTTTTCCACCCTATTGGGTCCAAAGAACTTTGGGAGGCATTTATTAAGTCCGGCGTTTTTTACGCCGGACTTAAAAATGCCCCCGCAGCTCCGGCGGTACGGGGATTTATGTAGAGGCGGACTGCATGTACATAAATCCTGTGCGCGCCGGTGCGCACCGCCGAAAGCCTACGCCAGCTGAGGACTGGAGTAGGTTTTCGGCGTACATTTCGGCGGAACGGATGATAAATCGCGCGGACTCTGAGTCCACGCCCTCCGTTCCGCCCACTTCCCGCCTACTTTCCGCCCCCTTTCCGCCCCCTGGTGTACTCGGCGGAAAGTGCCGATTTGCAAATATTTTTTTTGCAAATCGGCCATTTGCGTATAAAAAAATACGTAAATCGGCACTTTCCGCCAAAAATCATCCGTTCGCCGGATGATACATGTGGCCCTTTGTGTCCTATGCCCCGTGTAATCACTTACACCTTTGCTGTCACTGAATGAAAACACCCAGTGTCCTTGTTTGCTGTCACTGAATGGAAACACACAGTAACCATGTTTTCTGTCACTAAATGGAAACACCCAGTGTCCTTGTTTGCTGTCACTAAATGGAAACACCCAGTGTCCTTGTTTGCTGTCACTGAATGGAAACACACATTAACCTTGTTTGCTGTCACTAAATGGAAACACCCAGTGTCCTTGTTTGCTGTCACTGAATGGAAACACACAGCAACCTTGCTTGCTCTCACCAATTTTGGGATGGTTCATATGCTACCTCTATTTCACTATTCGCTCATCACTAGTGCAGTATTATTGATGGCATTTTTTTTCACTATTTTTGCACTTTGATTTTTTAAACTGTTTTAATTGTAATAGCAACTGCAACTAAACAAAACCATACCCTATCACACTCCAACTATTGTAGCTGCAATTATTCAGCCGTTAGAGCAAGGTTAGTTTTCGGTTTGCTCATCCCTAGTAATAACCCCTTTCAGAATAAGTCTGAATGGGTTATTATGTTTAAGAAGTGGACATCCCCTTTAAGGATGTGAATCTATATAGTCTGTAGGAAAGAAGGGAAAGGGGGGAAATATGATATGAAATATTTATATATGTTTAGGCTGCGTTCACACTACGTATATTTCAGTCAGTATTGCAACCAAAACCTTTTTTTGATTTTGGGGCTGGTGGTGCTGTTGTACTACATTGGATTGCTGGGATTTGTAGTACACCTGCATAGAACTTCACTGCTCATTGGACGGGAGTGTCAAAGAGTGTGTTTAGGTCCAGCCACTACCAGATTGAACCGTACAGCCCCCCCCCCCTAAACTAGTGGGTACTACACTGTATTGCTGGGATTTGTAGTACACCTGCATAAAACTTTACTGCTCATTGTAAGGGGGTATCACAGAGTGTGTATCTAGGTCCAGCCACTACCACATTGTACCGTACAGCCCCCCCTAAACTAGTGGGTACTACACTATATTGCTAGGATTTGTAGTACATCTGCATAAAACGTCACTGCTCATTGTAAGGGGGTATCACAGAGTGTGTATCTAGGTCCAGCCACTACCACATTGTACCATACAGCCCCCCCTAAACTAGTGGGTACTACACTGTATTGCTGGGATTTGTAGTACACCTGCATAAAACTTCACTGCTCATTGTAAGGGGGTATCACAGAGTGTCTATCTAGGTTCAGCCACTACCACATTGTACTGTACAGCCCCCCTAAACTAGTGGGTACTACACTGTATTGCTGGGATTTGTAATACACTACCCCTCAAGTGATGATCCCTTTGCATGAGACAATTGCCAGATCCTCAAGGATCAAAGTCAAATTTAAAAGCAAAACAGCGGTGGGGGGAGAGGTGGTGAGTCACATTATGCAGGGAATGTTAATCCAACTGCTGCAGTCAAATTGAAAATCGAAAGGGTGGTGGGGGTAGAAGGCTACTTGTTACTTGGCCTTAACTGGCATCCATGTTGACTACTGGTGTGCCTGCTCTTGCCTCCTTGTTGGCTACTGCTGGGCCTTAACTGGCATCCATGTTGACTACTGGTGTGCCTGCCCTTGCCTCCTTGTTGCTGGGTCTTAACTGGCATCCATTTTGACTACTGGTTTTGGACAACACAGATTACTGGGTATTCACCCTCCTCGACCCTCGGTACAAACCGAACTTTTACACTGTCATTCCTGCCAAGGGATGCAGTATGACAGTGAATCAATATCAACAGGCCCTGGTGCAGAAGCAGAAAATGTACTTCCCATCTGACACCACTAGCACCAGAGTACGTAGTTCTGTGGGATAAAGAGCGGGGGAGAGTAGCGGTGGAGCAGGCAGCTTGTCAAGGGGCAGGTTAACACTCTCCAAGGCTTTTTGACAGTTTCATGGCACCCCAGCAAGACTATGTCAACCGTCTCCAGTCTAGACAGAGTAGGGGGGAAGCCTTCAGGAAGATGGTGAGGAAGTACCTTGCTGACCATACCAACGTCCTTCCCGATCATTCTACCTACAACTACTGGGTTGCAAAGCTGGATACGAACTCTTTACGCCTTTGAGGTGCTGGGCTGCCCTGCTGCTAGCGTGTTGTCAGAGCGTGTCTTCAGTGCAGCTGGTGCCATCATCACTGATAAGCGCACCCACCTGTCAACTGACAGCACTGACAGGCTGATGTTTATAAAAATTAACAAAGCCTGGATTTCACCTGAATTCAACTGTCCACCCGGGGAAAGCAGCTCAACATGAAGATTCTTGTTATCTCCTCTCCTCCTCCTCCTCTTCCTTCAATTCTCAACCAACAGCCAGGTCTTCTTCCGACATGCAGTGTCTGCGGAGGAGCGGGACTGGTTGCCAGGGGCCCACCGATCGCGCCCCAGCCAACCAGCCAGCTGTTTTTTTTTTGTCTAGCCGTGGCCACCCCCGGTCGAGAGGCATCAGGTGTACCCTTGATGGTGATTGACAGCTGGCCTAGCCAGATTGGACCGTACAGCCCCCCCCCCCCCCCAAAATCGTGGTTACTACACTGTATTGCTAGGATTTGTGGTACACCTGCATAGCACTTCACTGCCCATTGTAATGGGGTGTCACAGAGTGTGTGTAGGTCCAGCCACTACCAGATTGTACCGTACAGCCCCCTCAAAACTTGTGGGGGCACAAGTATTTTTCCTGATTTCTGTATTTCATACGCAAAGCCTATCTAAGTTCCATACTGTGCAGTGTCCATAAAATGGTGAACCCCAGGGGTAAGCGTCGAGGACGAGGGCATGGGGTTCCAAGTGATGCCATTGCCGGAGGCCGGGGTTGGAAGAGGTGTCTGATTATGACAATGAGACCCGGTTGTCAGACAGTGAGGTTGTTGTCATAGATGTAACTCAAAGTAAGGAGGAGAGTGAGGAAATGGAGTTGACAAAAATGACGTTTAGGATACACACCGCCACAGTTAATAGTTTGTTAATGCTGTTTGTGCCTTAAAGGGGAGGGTAACTATCACTTCATAGAACTATTGTCGTGACTATAACTTTCATATTGACATGTCAGTCTCCTTACCCCCAACAGTTGCCAAAATAGGGCAGATGTGGTCAGAGTGTCACCTTTTTGTTTCTGTTTGTCTATCTGGGAAGTGATGATCAGGAAGGAACAGATGCTGCACTCTGCTGAGGGCCCTCTACCCCTTCCTTTAAGCAAGTAGGGTTAGGGTCAGCACTTGGACTCAAGTTTGGTGACATGTCAGAAATTTGGAAATGATGGTTACCCTTCAGTTTAATTTGATGGGATATATACATATTGTAAGTTTGCACAGTATGAGAGAGAAATCTATCTAGCTGTGCTCATGCTTGTTTGTTAGCTCTTAAACCAGTTAGCACTTAGAATTGTCACATTAGTCAACTAGGGAATGGGATGTCACTATTGTTGGGTGACTGTTTTCAGTTCATAGTTCACATTGTAAAAGTTTAAAGTTCTGCACTTATCTCACTTTTCATTGGTTGTTGTTGTTTGATTGCACAGTTTGAGTTCACTTTAACCACTTTGATAGTTTAGAAGGATGTGTGCTTCCCCCCCCAAACATTTGCACTATGATGTACCACACCACCCCTTACTAAGACACCATGTATAGATATATTGTACTTTTTTCTTAATTTAATGATTTATAAATTTTTCTTAATGGTTCTCTGTGTGCTCACTGCCATGCTGTGTCTGGTGTAGTTTTTGGAAGGCTCACTTGCTTCCTCACTCACTTTTAATGGTTCTCTGTGTGCTCACTGCCATGCTAGGTCTTGTATAATTTTTGGAAGGCTCACTGGCTACCGCTTCTACCTTGTTTACTCTGTCCTCACCGCCATGCTGTGTCAGGCTGAATTTTTGGCTGGTTCATGATATGCTACCTCTGTTTTAATGGTTCCCTGTGTTTTCACTGCCATGCTGTGTCAGGATGAGTTTTTGGGTGGCCCATATGCCTACCTCTGTTTTAACCAGGCTGTTGCACAGAATTAGGCATAATGGTGCCATTAGGCAGCCTCAGAGGCATGCATACATGCTGCCCCTGCTGTTTCCTGTACATTTCTGTTGTGTTTCCATCAATTTCTGAGGTTGACAGGTTTTCACACGACTTTCCCTCTACCGAACCTGAGTCCCCTGCAAAAATGCTCAAGTCTCCCATTGACTTCAATGGGGTTCTTTACTCCAAACGAGCACTCGAGTATCGGGAGATATTTGTTTCGAGTAACGAGCACCCGAGCAATTTAGTACTCGCTCATCACTACTAGACAATAGTATCCAGGGAGTTAGCCCCAGGGGAACTACAAGAACCATCATCAACCACCTAGGTGCAGCCCTCTCCCAACCTCTACGGCAGACCCCTAGGAATGAAAGATAGAGAAAGAGTTCAGAAGCCGTCCCGTTAAGTGACCCCTCTGTCATCTCCTTTTATAATCTGGTCTGCTGAAGAAACACATAACTATGTATATTAAAATTTATTATGTACATAATCACAAACACTGCATCCAAAACTGTTCTGAATACCATTCTCTGTGCACAGCATCTTGCACACACAGCATAAATGTGTTCACACTATAGCTCCCAGCTAAAACAGTGGATGCAGTAAAGTGCAATGTACGTGTATTAAACATTATTATTATTATTATTATTATTATTATTATTATTATTAAAAGTGCAATTCACTCCTTTAAGATCAGGGACTCCAGACAGCCTTTCAACTGGGCTGCTTACTGCTACATCTCCTATCCAGTTATTGCAGTTATTTGAAACATTGGTCAAAGGTTTCCATAAGTTATCTCTGATGGTAATAACACTGCCATCTGCTGGTTGTTCTGCTAAGAATTTTGTTTATTAAGAGATTTTCTCTACCCATCAGGTTGTTTTACACATTTTCTCTCAGCCTGAAACATTATTGTGTGCTTCTCTTCCCTGCCTGTGTGTGTGTTCTACCTTTCTTCTCTGAACATTCTGAACATTCTTTATTATAGTTCTGAAGCTTTGCAAATTATATATTTTGGGGTAATTTCATGATAATTGGGTAATCTTATAAATTCCAGGACACATATAGATCATTTAACATACAAATAGGTTTTTAAAAGACAGTGGAGGAGATTTATCAAACATGGTGTAAAGTGAAACTGGCTCAGATTCCACCTTTCATGCCTCACAGACTCTTTGGAAAATGAAAGGTGGAATCTGATTGGTTGCTAGAGGCAACTGAGCCAGTTTCACTTTACACCATGTTTGATAAATCTCCCCCAGTGTGTGTGTTTACAACCTTTATCAAGCTCTTCAAAATAGTCTTAAGCTTAAAATTATCCTTAAGAGATGTATGGGTCTTATTATTGTATGTATGTGTCCGTAAAATTATGGAATCACAAAACTTATATTTCATAGCAAATATACAAATCACAAAAAGTGAAACAATGCAAAGTTTGTTTAAAGCGGCAGTATCAGCAGGTTTACGCCAGTGAACCTGCTGATATGCGCCAGCCGCTAATTACCGTAGGACCTCTGTGTTTGTCTTCATACTCCTGTGGGGTCAGGTGCTGGGCAGATTTTTAATAATTTCCAATATGCTAATTAGCGGTTTCCGAGCATTTGGGGCGTTCCCCGTCTGCCTGGAGCACCTGCTCGGCCTGCCTAGCCTGCCCTCCAGGCCTGCCTACTATGCATATTCATATATGCATAGTTAGGCCACTTGTTACAGGATGCTCCCTGCACATGCTAGCCTAAACTTAGCGTAGACAGTATAAGGCTATGTTCTCACTATGGGAATTTTCCGTCATTTAATGGCAAAAAGGCTTCTGTCTATAATGGCCACAAATAATAATCATGATGGTTATTATTTGCAGCCGATATTTTAAATAGAGGGTCATCTTTTTGTGATAATATCTAGAGATGAGCGAACCTGGAGCATGCTCAAGTCCATCCGAACCCGATCATTCGGCATTTGATTAGCAGTGGCTGCTGAAGTTGGATAAAGCCCTAAGGCTATGTGGAAAACATGGATATAGTCATTGGCTGTATCCATGTTTTCCAGAGAACCTTAGAGCTTTATCCAACTTCAGCAGCCACCGCTAATCAAATGCCGAATGATCGGGTTCGGATCGACTCGAACCCGAACCCGGTTCGCTCATCTCTACTCATTATCATAAGGATTAAACTCCTATTATCACGGAAAATTGTGCCGAGGATGAAGGTAAAAAACTTATAGGGAGATATAAGCAGGTTAGATACTTATAACATGATGATAATTTAGCCCTATTTATATTCATAGACTTGAGCATGCTCGAGGTTCGCTCATCTCTAATAATATCCCATTCTGGGAGCATAGGCTAAGAATACATCAGAATCATCAAACAACATAAGAGACTATGATAAATCTTAGAATGTCAACATTTACACTGTCTACAAATTAAACAGCCGCTATGTTGTATGTAATTGTACATATACAGCTTTGTTGTATGTTTTAAGGGGATATCCAGTTGCTAGTAAGTCATCTAGACAGTAAGGGGGACATGTATTATGCGAGGAAATGTGGTTTTTCAGCGGAAAGTGTCGATTTGCGAATGATTTTAAAATATTATAAATAAAATATTATAAATAAATATAAATAATAAAATATTCGCAAATCGTCACTTTCCGACGGTTGCGCCAGGGGGGCGGGCAGAACAGGGGGCACAAACTCATAGTCCACGCGATTCATTATTTTTGTATCTTAAAGATACGCCGAAAACCTACTCCAGTCCTCAGCTGGCGTAGGTATTCGGCCATGCCCACTAGAGCGCACGGGATTTATGTAGAGACAGTCCGCCTCTACATAAATTCCCGTAGCGCCGGAGATGCGGGGACATTTTTAAGTCAGGCGTAAAAAACGTCGGACTTAATAAATGTCCCCCTAAGTGTATAGATAAGCTGTGTATTAATGTACATTAGGTTCCAGATCTGCAGTGGTTCTTCACTGAGCAGCTTAGGGAGATGTAAACAAAATGAAATGAAGTGAAATGAAATGATGTACAAACACATATAAACATATGTATGCAATGTAAAAGCTTTAATCTGATAGTAATGGGACCTGACAGTTGGCAGATTAACAGAAAAACTTATCTCTGCTGAGTCTTCTGCTTCTGGTCATGTGAGAATATAAGTTATCTTGTAGTTTGTACTGGAAACAAGTGTCAAACTATTAGTTATTCTGTAATTTGGGGTCAATAGATATCTAGAGTGAGCTCTGCTTTCCCCGCAGGCCTGTAGAGGGGCCTGGATAGTTAGGCCTGAATCATGGCCCAGATAATGGGGCCTGGGTTGTGGCCTGGTTGGGAAAGTCCTGAGAGCTGTGGCTGGGTGTAGTAGATAGTGGGAGGGGTAAGATTTTCCCAAGGGTGGGGTCCATTTGTATTTTTTCTATTTCCTTACTTAATTTTCCTATAGATAAACCCAAATGAGGGCCTCTTTTGCTAGACCATTTGTGCGTTGTTATGGCTCCCTTCATTTTACTATAAAATGTACTGTGAAACTAAAAAATTATTGTACGGTTAAAAGGAAAAAAAAATGTTTTCCTAATTTTATTGGATTGTTTTTATGCCATTCACTGTTTGGTAAAACTGACATCTATTTTATTCTGCAGCTCCATCATACACTGAACCAGGAGAACATGCCACTTTCCCTTTAGCCAATAGCCACTTTGCATATCTCACAATTTCTCATAGAAAAGTATGTGCTATAAGAAACGGCTGTAGACTTATAGGAAAGTGGCATGTCCTCCAGAATCAGTGAAAATTTCTTGACAAGTCACTTTTTATGCCGCTGAAATGTTTCTACTTATGGACTGAATTAGGGATGGTCCGAACCGAGTTCGGTTCGGGTTCATACGAACCCGAACCCTCGGTAATGATTCCCGCTGTCTGCCCGCTCCGTGGAGCGGGCGGATCCAGCGGGAGGACCGCCTTGAAAACTGGGATACAGCCATAGCCATAGGCTGTATCCCAGTTTTCCAGGCGTTACTCCCGCTGTATCCGCCCGCTCCACGGAGCGGGCAGACAGCGGGAATCTGCTGCCGAGGGTTCGGGTTCATACGAACCCGAACCTCGGCAGGTTCGGACCATCCCTAGACTGAATATAAATGTATTGCAATGTACTGCCAAATTGTAAGTGGCTGAATGTAACAAGGGATCTATCATGGTAGCCACATAGGCCTTCAGAAGGCTCCTGTCTGCCATGACAATTAATCATTTTACCAGAGACATGATTAGAGACATGGCAGAACAGGTACCAGTCAAATTGCCACCTGGATGTTGCTGTCACTATTGACCCTGGTATAGAGGAGGTTATAATTCTGAGATCAGAATGAAGCCCAATCTCAGTAGCTGGTGGTGAGTGCAGGTTGCACGCATCATATGATGTGACCCAGGGCGCTGAGATGGCAAACAACAGGTGGGCTCTGATGTTTTCACTGGGTAACTTGTCACGGTGGCCAGGAGTGGCGTTGCCCACCCCCAGACACACTGGCACTAGGCTTTCTAAAGGGAAATACAAGTGTGGGTTCAGGTGCAGCGGAGAAAAAAAAGAGCACAGAGTCCAGCACTTGAACAAAGAATGGCTTTACTTGAGAACTTCAGTGCAATACAGGTGAGACAGCTTGTTAGGTGCAGGTAGAAGTTTACACTGTACTTGAGGTAGTGGAGGATAGGAATAGAAGAAGGGTAGCTTGAATTTAGATTAGGTTCAGGGGCTGTCTTGGGGACCTTGCCTAAGTAGTAAAGTACTCTGCCAGGATAGTGTACAGTGTGACTAAGTGTTACTGAGGAAATCTTCATACTCATGATTAGAAGGAAAGAATTAAATAGAAGATGGCCTTTTGCCAAACAAGCCCAGAAACAGATTCTGTAGCAGCAGTCCCAGGTTTTACCTACTGGGCGAAGCTAACCCCTCAAGATTAGGTTGAGCAGGTACCAGTGGGATACTTCAGCTTAGGTCCTTTGTCCCACTGATGATCAATCCTTAGGCTTTGCAGATTGCTCTAACTTGTTAAGAAGAATGTAAGGCTTGGCAAGGTTGACCCAGGTCACAGTTACCCCAGCTTTGGTCCTAGCAGTGCTTAGTTATTTTTTCTCTAACAGATTAGAAATCAACTGTGTCTCTTACTTTCTCCAACTCCATTGCCGAAGACCCATACAAGGGCCGTGGCCTAACCCAGCAGCAACTCCCTCTCTATCTATGTATCTCCTCACTGCAGCCTGTGAACATGGCCTGAGTGTGCATTCTATAAACATGTTTGGTGAATCCTACCTAAAAGTTAACAGGTTATCGCTACAATCATCATCATATCTCCTCCTTGCGTTTAACCACTTCATGTCCACAATATATATATATATATATATATATATATATATATATATATATATTCAGTAGGAACATGTATATACATACGTTCCTGACTGTGAAGAGGTTTTAATGTGTGCAAGGCCGCTTCAATGTGAGCAGCGTATCTGCACACATTAGTGTTCCAGGAGTAGGGAATAATGCAGTTACGCAGTTGCCTGTCATTAACCCCTTAAACACTGAAGTCTATAGTAATCATAGTGTTTAAGGTTGTCAATGACAGGAGACGTACTGTACCTGTCACTGACTGATCAGGACCCTCCGGATCGTGAGTATGGGGGTTCTGATCCCTTGTCCTGACAGGCACAATCTAAGGATTGCATATATGCATATACAAGACCCCTAAGGGGGCTTATAAAATGTACAAAAAAAAAAAAATTAAATATAGCAAAATCTCCCCCCCCCCCATCTCTGATCCAACACTGTAGACAGCTGTACCTCAGAAAGCCTCTGTTCCTACCCTTTCTCCCCGAAAATAAGACAGTTTCTTATATTAATTCTTGCTCCCAAAGATGCGCTAGGTCTTATTTTCAGTTGATGTCTTATTTTTTCCAGGAAGAAGAATTAACATTTTTTGTTCAACAAAAAAATTACATTTATTATATACTGTACAGTCTGGAGACTGTAACAATATCCCACAGCAGTTTCTGGACCACTTGTACAGCAGGGACAGCTTCTGGTCACCAGGGGGAGCTCATTATAGCACACTCATACAGCTTACCAAATGGCGACAGACAATGGGATAACGGCAGACTGTGTGCAGCTCTACATCTGGCGGTAGGGGGACAACGGGCATGGCGGCAGGCGATGGGGCTCTTGATGCCTTGCCTGCACATTTACAAGTGACGGCTGTGGAACGGAATATCAGGGTTGGAGACAGATGACGGTCGTCATATCCTGCATGCGGCTGCTCTACAATGGATGGGGATGGTCAGCCTGGGGATAAAAGACACCAGGTCATAGAGCAGTGCGGACAGTGCGGCAATAGGAAACTGCAGTTTCCCTTTAAGTTAACCAAACAATTGTGAAAAAGGTTTTTTTGTGTGACGTATTGTACTTTAGGTTAAAGTGAAAAAACGCTGACATTTCATGATATGGCAAAATTTTCCTAGCTTTAACCCCTTCAGGACTGGGCTAATTTTCATTTTTGTGTTTTCGTTTTTTCCTCCTCGTGTTTAAAAGGCCATAGCGCTTGCATTCTTTCACCTACAGACCCACATGAGCTCTTATTTTTTTGCATGACTAATTGAACTTTGCAATGGCAGACTTAATTTTTCCATAAAATATATTGTGAAACCAGAAAAATAATATTTGTGCAGTGAAATTGGAAGAAAAAAAAAGGAATTTGTTTTCATTTTGGGGGGTTTTGTGTTTACGCCTTTCACCCTATAGTAAAACTGACACGTTATATATGTTCCTCAAGTCAGTACAATAACATTGATATATAATTTTATTTTATCTGACTGCTTTAAAAAAATTAAAACCTTTAAAAAAAAAAACTAGATGTGTTTAAAATTTCTCTATTCCAATCCTTATAACGCTTTTATCCTAAGGTCTATGGGGTGGAGTGAGGTGTCATTTTTTGCACCATGATTTGTTCTTTCTATCGATAACTTGCTTGTGTATATGCGACTTTTTATTAAAATTTTCTGGATTTGATGTGTCAAGAAATCCGCAATTTTGCACTTTGGTGGGTTTGTGCGCTTACGCGTTTACCAAGTGAGATCAGGAATGTGATAAATTTATAGTTCGGGCGATTACGCACGCGTAGATACCAAATATATTTATTTAATTATTTATTTATTTTTAATTATAAAATGGAAAAGGGGGGGGGGTGATTCAGACTTCTATGAGAGGAGGGGATTTTTTAATTAATAAAAACACTTTTTTTTTTTTTTACTTCACACTTTAAGTCCCCCTGGGGCACCTTTAGTATTACTGCAGTGAACTCCCATAGAGATCAGTGCAGTATACTTAATACAGCAAAAAAAACATCCAGTGCTGTGTGTAACTTCTGGTGTAGTCATACAAAAAACAAGTTTTTCAGCTCACCCCAATATATATGTCCTGTTCACACCAATGCAGTATCCCCAGGAAGGATGTGGTAAGGTTCGGGCCAGTTCCTGGTTAAATGAAGCCAAAAAAATTAAAGTAGCTCCACAGCTCCAAGTAAAATATCAGAGTCTTTATTGTAGCATATAAAAATAAAGTAACAAAAATGAACAGTGAAAACTATACGCAACTTCTGGTGTGCTAACCATCTCAAGCCTTGGAGATGGTGGTCCCCATGAGGTGATGACCCCAAATTTATCACAGTATGAGTTACAGACAATCAGCAAACAATCTGCTGAATTGTAACCAGTTCTGTATTTTTCTATCTTGTCGCTAATTGACATACTTTTACATTATAGACAATGGAAAATAAACGTATGGAGATATGGATTTCAAGATTGAAAAAAATATATAAACATGCTTTGTTATTGTTGTTTTTTTTATGTGACCCACAGTTCTTCTCAGACATGTTCTCAGCCATGGTGTTAAAGTTTTGGTTGTTTTTGTTTGCCTCTATGAGACACAGCATGGCTTGTACAATGATAAGTTATCTCACTGAACATGCATTCCATAAGAAATGAGTCAGCAATATGGGACATCAAGCAAGAAGTAACATGTCACATGAACAAATTGTGGAAACCTAAATTTATTGAAAAGTCTCAGAGCTAGAAGTAAGGATCTTGTTACTCGTTATTAAACCAAATGTACCATTAGGTACTTTTTTTTTTTTTTTTTATAGTAGCAGATCCCTGTGGCGCATTCCTCTTTTGAAATGCCTCCGATTCCTGTGCTTGGCGCTATTCTATGCACTGGAGGTGGGCTCGCCGCCCCTAAATGGGATTATATCCCCTCCTATCTAATGGAGCCATGTCACAGGGGGAGGAGATATAGTCCCACTGGGGAACGGCAAGATGGCCGCTTGTGCACAGGGTGGTGCACGGCCACAGACCGTCAACGGCCACAGGAATCGGGCGGCGTTCAAAAAAAAAAAAAAGGACCGCACCACTAGGATCCCTGCGCCGTCGCCAATCTGCTGCTGTAAACAAAAAATAAAGCAATGTACTTACATTTGTTTTAATTTGAGACTTTAATATTTTGTTCCATATTTCAGTCAGTATGTTTAGCCAAACACCAGGAATGGAATTGACAAAGGAAAACATTTGCACATTTGTTATTGACCCACTCCTGGTTTTGGTTAAAATTACTGACTGAAATACTCACCAAAATACTATAGCCTAACCTAGCCTAAACCAAGATATCACTAAAGACAACCGCAGTGAGGGTTTTTAGTTGGGACCTCACCAATTTACAATGAAATAAAGAGGATACAATAATGGCTACAACTCATGTGTCACTTGAGAATAAGGTTTCACCCTCTAATATTATACACAAACCTTTCTTAGTTTATAGACTAAATGGGTTTATATAAATGGGCTCCCAAAGGCCTAACCAATTACACAGGTTATTGAGGCCATTACACAGCTCCATAATCGTACAGGCAGGGCTGTACGGACATTGCTAGTGATGTCCATGCAGCCCTTACTTTCAGTGGCGTAGCTATAGGGGTCGCAGCGGTCGCCATGGCGATCGGGCCCCAAGCTAGGGGGGGTGCTGACTCCGGCCCCCCCTCTCACCACTTTCTATCACTGGCAGTTCTCCCCAATCGGCTGTGATAATGACCGCTGGGATAACTGCACTAAGCAGGCTGCATATTAAACAAGGCATCGTCAGGGCAGCGGACACCCTCCCTCTCAGGCCCCCGTTTTCTAAAGCAGATGCTGAGGGCCCTAACAGACGCTTCCACTGACTGTGTGCAGCAGCAACAGGAGGAGGTCTCTCTCAGCGCTGACGGCCCGACCCCATTACATGCTCCAGGAGGAGGAGGAACTAACTGCAGCATAAGGTCTGATACTGAGTGGGGAAGATGACAGAAAACAGCATACAGGGGGTTACAGGGGAGTCTCGTCCCCCTGCAGAGGAATCTCCGCCCACTCACTGCCCGCAACATACAGGAGAGAGGACTATGTAAGTGCCTCAGTGTACAGAACTGCGTGTGTGTGTGTGTGTGTGTGTTTGTCTGTCTGTCTGTGTCCCTGTATGAGTATATATGTGGCTGGCTGTATGTGTGTGCCTGTGTACAGTGTGTGTGTGTGTCTTTGTATGAGTATATATGTGGCTGGCTGTATGTGTGTGCCTGTATGTGTGTGTGTGTGCGTGTGTGTCTGTATGAGTATATATGTGGCTGGCTGTATGTGTGTGTGTGTGTGTCTGTATGAGTGTATATGTGGCTGGTTGTATGTGTG